>NW_026898459.1:0-53383 GCF_033153095.1 Gastrolobium bilobum
AGTACAAAGCATTTATATCGCAAAGATCTAGGATATGCAAATAATAATGCAATACAAAGCATCAAATCCTAGTTGAACATTGTATAGAATATGGCAAGAGATATGACAAATGATTTTCTCCCATTTTTGCTAGCATCAAATAATATGTGCAAGTTGTAGGCAAATGACTAGCATGACTTTGATAATAGCAAGCAAATAGAGAGATTAGGAGACTTAGCTAACTTATGGAGTATTTTGCAAATTAAACCTTTTTGAAGTATCTTCAATATTATTATTCTCCATTCCTTTGTAAGCTCTTAGATTTGTTCTTGTTTTGAGGTGAATTTTCAATTTTGACTTCTTTCTTCTCTTCTTCACTTTTCTTATCACCAAAAGGAAGTGGGCCAACTTTCCTACAATATAATCATCACAAACATCCTTTCTAACCACAATGGAGTTAGTCTCTTTAAAAGCAAAAATTATTGACTCTTCCATTATCATAATTATTTTATAAGCCAAGTGATAGATATAACAAATAAATGCTAGGCTCCCCCTCAAATCATGCATACTAGTAAAATATAAGTCATATGATTACACATGCATGTATTAAGAGAAATATATTTATTGTTATGTATTAAGAATTTTCTTAAACAAAAGTTAAACTTTTCCTTTTTGAAACACAAAATAGATCAAATGAAGTATGTTTGCCAAAACCATATAAGCACATTATCATAAATAAGAGCTTGACAAAATGTACTTTCTCTTAATCCATTAAGTATAGACATTCTTAAACTTAATTCTCATTTAAAAAAACTTTTAAGAAAGATAAAGACTTTTTCCATTTAAGAAAACATATCCCTTGAGTTTAATCAAAAGAATATTGAAAACATCTCTCCTCATTTTCTCATTAGTTAAAAAGCCTTGAAATAATATAGAAATTTTGAAGACTATGACTTATCTTTTGAATTTTTCAAATGTTCACATTTGTAAATCAATTCAAAATATTGATGTTTGGAACTTCCTTAAATTTTCTCTCATTATTTCATAGCACTTTTCAAAGCAAGTAGAGAGACTATTACATTTAAATCATGTATCCAAACATTTTTCCAATTTTCAAGATAACCAAAGAGTGAAAGATACTTTCAACATCTTGAAATAGTTCTCAAGGGTATAAGGTTTTCAAAAGCCCCCCCCCCCTTTTTTTTAAATGACATAAGGGATTTTTCTTTAAAATCAAGTCAAAAGTTCATTTTATAACAAATTTTTTTTCATAAGAATTGTATCACTTAGAAGCAAGATGATTTTTAATTAAAGTTCCATGTTAAGGAAATATGCTATTGGAATCAAAATACTTATATATTTGAACAAGGTTTACTCTATATGCAATGACAAAATTCAAGATATAAGATCTAATTATACATTTTTGTCATGCTAAGCATATTTCTCATGTAATGAAGGAACAAGTATCATATCATCTATACTATAAAATTCCATAAGAATTAGGGATAATGATACTTATCGGGATCAAATACAATGTGATGCTCCTTATTCATGGAGATCCTAGCCACTTGAGCTTTCTTCCTTTGAGTTTTCCATTTGTGAGCAAGTGAAGAAAGTCTCTTTTGGTGGTCTTCATTCATCTCTTTCTTTGTTCACATATGCTTGGCACTTCAATATTTGGTTGCCATATTTGATTACCAATTGTAGAATTAACTCTTAAAGCTTTTCAAATCAAAGGTTAGCAACAAATATCATTTAAGCACATTTTCAAGCATAAATTAGATTGATGTACAACATAAGCCATTTATCATATTATCAACCATAAATATATATTCAAACATAAATGAAGCACATATGCTCTTGAATCTTAAAATATATATTTAAGCATAATCAAAGCATGATTCAAGATTAGCAAGAAATATATGGCCATCATCAAAACATATTGGAACATTTTGAAGCAAGTAATGATCATATAAGGCATGTTATTATAGATGAACAATTTTAAACACAACCACATGCCAATCTAAAAGATACAAAAACCAATACTTGAAAGATTATGGAATTAGCATTTTAATCATATTCTTCTTGTTTCAAAGAGTGTGACATATATCAAGCAATTAATACAAGAAGATATTTAATTTTCTAATCTTCAAGTAAACATGTGATACAATTAATCACATAACAAATAAGTGAAATCATTTTTGTGCATGTATAACTCCAAGTAAAAACAAGGATATACCCTAAAGTTCAAGCTCAAAAAGATTATCATGTTATTGTAACAAATACATGTGCCTACTAGCATATATAATAACATTTAGGACATATTGCTAGAGTAACACAATCAATAGAATGTGTAAGCATATCAACTAAATCCCAAAGAATTCCCTAATTATCATGTATATAACATTTAGAGAACAAAGAGGGATAGAAGTCACCAAATTTGAATTCTTTCAATTTAGACAATGGCTCCTTGAGATTATCATGGATATCCTTATACTTTATCATGCTTGCATCCCTTCTTAGATGTTGGATACTTTCATGCTTTCCAAGCCTCAAGTTGAATAAACTTATTTCATTTGAATACATTCTTGAGGTAGTTATAATCCTATAATTCAAAACACTTTTGGTATCCACTTTGGATCCAAAGAGGTTAGTCATTGATCATCAATTCATTATGCTCTCATAAAGATCAATAATACCACACATAAATTGAGCATAATAAGTTAAATAATCACTTTAGCATTAAGCACATAGTAAATAACAATTCCATAGTTTATTTTTCATAAACCCGTAATCTTGTAATTAAAGCTAGGAATTCATCAGTACTTCATAAATCTAAATTTTCTTATGTTATAGTACTCATCTATAGCTTTCTAACAAGATATAGATCATGTCAATCAGAGTTCTATAGCTCAAGATATGATCAGTTGAATTTACTGCATTAGAAATAGAATATTTGACAGCCTTCTGTACTGCAGTATCCGAATACTTTTCTTCAACATCAAGTATTCGCATACCAGTTTATAAGTATTCGAATACTGAGACAAAAAGTATCTGAATACTACTTAAAAGTATTCGAATACCACCTGACCAACTGGAACAATGTACATATACAACAGTTCTAAAGATTTCCAGTATTAAACTTGATTGAGCTATCTTTGTAATGTACATATACCGCATCATGCCATGTGTAATTGAAAAGGATGGAAGTGAGAATATGTACCCATAGCATTTACAGTGTTTAAAGTTGAAAGACATATGACAATGGTTTATGCAACTGTTCTTGAACAACATAGGGACTTTTAAAGAAAAGGGTTGGATAATAAAGTCTGACAGATAAAAGGTAAATTCTTAACATTTAGCTTATTCATTATTTAACTCTATCTGTACAACACAATGGCCTAACAAGGTTATGATGATTCAATGGCATGCCTAAGGCATACAAATCTGAACATAGATTTTCGTGCAACATTTATAATATAAAAAGTCTAAAAGAGAGTTATGGAATATTGCACGCTCCACCATTATACACGAGTTTGATAAGCACATGGTAAATATTAAGATTGTTTACCCCTCTAAAGAAAAATGGTTGAGCAACATTAAAGCATCATCATGGAATAAGTATTCATTTAATTCGCGAACAAAGTATGGTATTCGCAAAATAACACTTCTAAGACATTTAATCTGTTAATCTAGGAGGCATGAGATAAACTAGTTCTCTCAATAAGTGAAATCATAAGATAAATGCTAAAAGAAAGATTCATTGCAAAGAATGAGGGGATGAGATAATACATGCCCGATTTGTTCCAATGTACAAAGTTCGAAAAATAAAAGAGGTAAATGTGAACACCCTCTTTTGACCAGATTCATTCAAGTTTTACTATATTAAAAAAGGAGAAAATATTTCTCCTACATAGGAGATAATTTTAACTTGTGAAACCCCTAAACAATTTTGTTTTGTGGTTTGCAAATATACATATATATATATATATATATATATAAGATTTGGTGTTTGTCATTTTAAATGACATAAGTTATGTCATTTTAGGAGAAAGATAGACACAGAAAAACAGAAATCATGGGAGAGAGAAAGTGGGTGGTTTTTTTTAATTTAAAATTCACATTTTCTGTGTCTGTATCTCTCTTAAAATGACATAACTTTCTGTCATTTAAAATGACAAACACTTTTCGCATATATATATATATATATATATATATATATATATATATATATGGTATTTTGAGAATTTTTCTTTTTTATTGCAACATGAATTTTTCCAAAACACCAAAACAATGTCATTTTGAGATTGTAGAAGACAACTTCATTTCCCGTGATAGGAGAAACACTAAACCCAAAACAAGAAGCTTATCCTTGTGTGTAGGAGACAACTTCATTTCTCGCGAGTAGACTCCCTTTTTAGTATCATTTTATAAATAAAAAAACAAACAAACAAAACAACAACTAAGTTTAAATTTTTTCGTTCACCAAAAAAAAAAGTTTAAATTTTTTCAAGAAAATATGTGTCTTCAATTTCTAAATGTTGTATTTGGTTTGATGTTTTTATGCTTGTTTTAAGTAGAAATAAAAAGTGAGGGGATCCACCAAATTTTTGTGACACAAGCTTAGTCTTATTATTATTTTTCATTTAAAATAGTAATATAATAAAAATATATGAAGAATGCTTTTTAGCCTAAAAAAATACTTGTTCGAAACAATTGCCTATAATATACTAGAGGCATCATTCTTCTTCATTGATTCATGTAGGGTGGTTGTATTGGAGATCAGGGAAACATATCTTGTGTGAAAGAAAAAATTTGTTCTCTTTGATTTAAAAAAAAAAAACTGTATTTAAACCTTCCATTTATTTTTTCAGAACCTTTTTTCCATTACATTTTTTATTCCCTTTCTTCATTTGTAAACCCATATCCACTTAATTTGCAAATATTGTATTTTTAGGACCAGCCACTCATTATGTTATAATTTCATGGCTCTTGTGAACCTAAAATTAATTGGTTGCAAACTTTTTTTTTGTGTACTTTTTTTTAGTTGATTAGAAATATTTCATTTTTCATTTATATCCAATTAGTTGTAAATGTTCTCTTTTTGTTCGTGAACCTATATGTAGTTAGTTGTAAATATTTTTTTCACTTATGAGCTCGTATCTAATTGGTTGAAAATATATGATTTTCAACGTATGAGCTCATATTCAGGTTGTTGCAAAGGGTTGATTTTCTGTTAGTGAATGACACGGGTAGAAGGGAGTCTACTCACTTACGTGGAGCGCCAGCTTGGGCACGTGACTTTACCTAAGGAGATCAACATAACAGTTACAGAGGAGCTTTGTAATTCATTCATTGGTAGTTGTAAGCATTCACATGTAATAAACACACATGTAGAGTGGAGGTATAAAACAAGGAATAGCTTATATAAACATGGGATATACAAATAATAGAATTCTTTCTCTCTCTTTTTTTGAAGTATTTTCTCTTAGTTTCTCTCTCTGCAACCCTAGGTTGCAACATTTGGTTCTTTCATTTCGTGTTCTCAAAATCGGAGAAATGCGAGTGCAAGGGTGCAAGACGTTACCAACGAACTCACTGCTACATATGCTGAATGGAATCAGAGGAATGCTGAACTGAATCAGAGAATCAATCAACTTTCTGATTCTTTGGAGCTTCGTTTGACGAACTTCTTTGAAGCTCGTTTCAATACTCTGGAAGCACGACTCATGGAATTTTCGTTGCGAGGAGCTCATCATGTGTCTCCAACACATTCTTAGACTCAACCCGGAGTTGATCAACACACTGGGGGTTGTGCAGCGCATGAACAACGAGCAGCGTTGAATTTCATCAAGTTGAAAATTCCATCGTTTGATGGCCAGAACCCTCATGTTAGGTTCTTTAAAATGGAACTATTTTTTAAGATGCAAATCATACCTGGAGAATTCAAGATTCAGTCGGCTGGCTTAAAAATGGAAGGTGCTACAACAGCCTGGTTTCAGTGGATTCACAACAGTGGCATGGTGCGTTCTTAGGATGAATTCACCTAAGCTGTTCGCCAAAGATTTGGGGGAACTACATATAGGGACCTTCGGGGTGACCTTTCCAAGCTTTCACAATCTGGATCTTTACAAGATTATGAGAAAGAATTTGAAGCACTCATGAATCAGGTACCTGGTTTAGATGATGGTATACTCTTGAGTTTTTTTGTATCCGGGCTCAGCATGGAACTCCGTAGTGTTATACAAGTTCATTGGCCATCGTCTCTACACCAAGCCATGCAATTGGCTTTTGCTTACGATGCTCACCATCAAGACCTTCATTCATCATTTCATGGGCCTTACAAGAAGCAGATATGGAAGAATACGACGAGTACAAATACTGCAACAACCAGTATGTTGCAGAACAGTTGTAATTCAAGTGTACCATCACTACTAACTCATTCTTCCTTGCCGATTAAAAACTTTCACCAGAGGAGCTTAAGAAAAAATGTGAGTTGGGTCAGTGCTACTCATGCGACGAAAAGTGGACCACGAGCCATAGATGTAAATCCAAGATATCGTTCTTATGGCTGATCCTGATGATAATCTTCCAGATGGTGAAGAGCAAATTGTTTGGTGCCCTGATGAAAATCCTACTTTTAAACTCTTTACCCATGCGCAACAATAACCAAATAATGCAATTGGAAGCATTGATCAAGAATAAAATGGTTGGGGTACTGGTGAACTCGAGAAGTTCTCATAACTTCATCCAAAGAGAGTTGGCATTGGAGCTTGGCATCTCCTTTACGCAGACCAGGTGTATGAAGGTTGTCCTAGGTAATGGCCAATTCCTCTTGTGTAACACAAAATGCTGTTATGTCTCTGTATTCATTCAAGATAGGGAGTTTGTGGTGGAATTGTGGGCCTTGGACCTTAAACATCTTCAGGTTATTTTGGGTATGTCGTGGTTGGAGTCTTTGGGACGGGTCGTGCACAACTATAAAAACATGACCATGGAGTTTTTCTTCAACAAGGAACGAGTGCTTCTACACAGCTGCAACATAGTGGCAGCAAAGCAATCTTATTGTTTCATGATGAAATAAGAGATCCCTCCTCCCAACTCGATTTCTGTTGAATTATTCAAGCTGCAAGGCAAGGTACCAAAGGAAGTTTGGGAAATTTTGATGAAATATCAGCAATTGTTTGATATCCCAAAAAGTATGCCACCATCAAGGGAGATTGACCACTCAATCCATTTAATAGAGGGATCCAAGCTTATAAATGTCAAGCCATATAGATATTCATACTTCGAAAAAGCAAAGATAGAAAAACAAGTAAAGGAATTGCTGGCTACTGGTTTCATACAGGAGAGAAAAAGCCCATATTCTTCACCAGTCCTGTTAGTGAAAAAGCATGACAATTCTTGGCATATATGTATCAACTACAAAGCATTGAACGCAATAACGATAAGAGATCGTTTTCCTATTCCTACTATAGACGAACTCTTAGATGAATTATGCAATGCCTCTGTATTTTCTAAATTAGATTTACGTGCGGGTTATCACCAAATTAAACTTAATGAACCTAATATACATAAGACGGCGTTTAGGACACATGATGGTCATTACGAATACGTTGTAATGCCATTCAGTTTTAAAAATGCCCCATCTACATTTCAATCGGCTATGAACAACATGTTTAGACCCTTTTTGCGGAAATTTATCATTGTTTTTTTTATTACATACTCATTTACAGTAGATCTCTTCCAGACCATATACAACATTTAGAAATTACTCTAAACTGTTTGAATACTTATGAATTTTATGTCAAACTAATAAAGTGTTCTTTTTGAAAGTAGCCTTTTGTAGGCCATGAACATAAAGGAGAAAAAAATTAAAAAAATTTGCGGAAGAAGCAACCTTTGCCCACCCTCAATCATGTTCAACCTGTGAATCATGCAATAGACATGTTAGGGGTTTAAAGTTGATACCTTTATTCGGATAACTATTCCTGATCAGATGCGTTCTTGATCAATTCTTCAGACTTGAAGAACACAAGTCCTCCGATGGAAATCCACACCACTTTGTTGTCTTGTAAAAGAAGAACACTTCTTCGAATGTCCAACGTCCTTCAATGGAGGTTGCTAGACTTAAGAGAATATCAAAGATTGGGTGGTGCCTTTTGTTATTCCAAGAGAGAGAAATAGCCACCACACTGATTTGTGTGATGGCTAGGGTTTCGGTGGAGAAAATTAGAGAAGAAGAGTTACAAAACTAAGGAAGAAAAGGGGATGTATACATGTGGCGCCTCAATAACCTAAGACTAGGTCAAATCAGCGCTCTCATCAAATCTCAATCTTATTGGGTAATTTTCTTAATTTTATCCAATCAATCTAATTGATTGGTTTCCTCAATTTCAGCTAATTAATTCAATTAATTGATTTCTTTAATTTTGGTCAATCAATCCAATTGATTGGCTCCCCAATTTCAGCCAATTAATTTAATTAATTGATTTTCTTGATTTTGGCCAATCAATCTAATTAATTGATTTCCTTTATTTTCTCCATCTTCATTAAATCTAACTTAATGACTATATTTAAATTCAAAATTAGAATTTAAATTAATTTTATTTAAATTTAAATTCGAAATTAGAATTCAAATTAATTTTTATTTAAATTCAAATTTCAAATTTGAAATTCAAAATTAGAATTCAAATTAATTTTATTAATTTAACATTTAAATTAATTAGGTTCCATCATGGATCAAGTCCAACTTGACCAATGATGCCACTTACCCTCTCTTGGCCCAATATGTGGGCTTTTTCAACTTAGGCCCATTATCCCTTATTGGGCTCAAACCACATGTGCTAGAGTTCAAGACAACTTAAGGTGTTTGTGTGCAACCCATCAGGCCCAACATAGCCACTGACGTAAATGGGCTTAGGCCCATTAAACCCAATCCATCTAATGACAACACAAAGCACTAGCAATGCTTTGTTGTCCAAGAGCTAGTGGAGTTCATCGAATGATCAACTTTTTATACCTATTTGGTTCCTGTGTGAATTGTCTTTTCGTCTTGGTTATCCATCCCGTTGACCTAGGTCAAGAAAAATGGATCAACCCCTATAGTCCAGGTTAGCTTTTTCTGAAACAGGGAATCTTCATTTACGAACTCTAAAGAGCAAGCTATCTCATGACTCCTTTTACTATGCATAGATTCCCGAGTCCCGTAAATGTCATCCCGGTTTCACCAGTCTACGAATAACCTAATCTCTCACAGAGATTGACAAATTCCTTCAGCTTGTCGCACTAGCCCAGAGTTCTTAGGGCATGCCTAAGAGTATACCTACGAGCCTTCATGTTTCAGGCAGACAAGGTATACAATCAAAGAAAGCCTTCCAGAGCACAAGTCTATACGACAACGTCAGGTCTAAGGAAAGACACACCCAAATAATAAGAGACATTACATATTGATACTATCTATGAGATTTTCTTGTAGTGTCTCTTTGTAGGTCAATTCAGTGCGAGCTATTCTCCAATAGGTCCACCCACGAGTCAGCTAAGATATCTCAATGTCTGTAGCTCATGAGGACTCTACCTTGCATCTCCATGCAAGTAGCTGAGTCGTGCTAGTCTTACCTAAGATCACCAATGCCCATTCTCAGTATCTCTAGACTAGGAACGTATTTCTGGCACTGGTCGTATGGTGTTATTGAGCCCTCATGATCGTGATCCCTATCACAGATCCTCAATGTGACACCCGTTTCATTCCAAAGACTTTATCCAGTTACTCATATTCAATATTTGAGACATGCAATATGAAACAAGATAAAAAATGCTTTTATTCATAAAATTTATTCATAACAATAAAGAAGTACATGAGTCCATCTGACTCTCAGATTGTCTCTAGAACACCTATGCACTAACACTTTTGGTGTTGATGAAATTGATTACTTGGGACTTTTGGTGCCGGTTTGGGAGTGAAAGTTGACCCTGCTAAGGTTGCTGCAATGATGGAATGGCCACGCCCTCAATCAGTGAAACAACTTCGCGCATTGCTTGGCCTCACTGGTTACTATAGGCGTTTTTTCAAAGGATACGCCTCTATAGCTGCTCAGTTGACTAGTTTGTTGTCCAAAGATTCGTGGCAGTGGTCCACATAAGCCGAATTGGCGTTTGAAGCTCTCAAACATGCTATGGTTTCAACACCTGTTCTAGCCTTACTCGATTTTTCCTTGCCATTTTGTGTTAAAACTAATGCATCAAACTCAGGTATTGGGGCAATGTTGACTCAAAGAGGCCAACCAATTTCCTTCTTTAGTAAGAAGCTTGGCTTATGATTAGCAGTAGCATCAACATACATCAGGGAGTTTGCTGTAATTGTTGAAGCAATCAATAATGGAGACCTTATCTTTTGGGTTCCCATTTTATTTTGCGCACTAACCACAAGAGTATTAAGGAAATTTTGTCTCAAGTTATCACAACTCCGGATCAGCAAAAATTTGTTTCGAAGTTAATGGGATACTCTTTTTCAATTGAGTATAAACCTGGCAATTTGAATTGCGTAGCTGATGGGTTATCTCGATAGTGTGATGGAGTTGCAAGCTGTAATGTCTTTTTATCTCAGATCTCATGTGATCTAATAGAGCAAATTCGCTAGGAAAATTTACAAGATGTTGACTTGGTAGAATTACATTTAAAGTTGGATAAGGGTGAGTTGCTAGATAATAACATCTCTCGCAAGGATGGCATGTTGTTCAACAAACAGAGGTATTTGTTGAGCTCAACCTCAACCTTGAAGGATACATTATTGGAAGAGGCTTACTATTCATTAGCAGGAGGTCATGCTGGATGTCTGCATACATTCTTAAGACTACCCGCATCTTTTCATTGGCCTCGGATGAGAATGGATGTAAAAAATTTTGTGCAATAATGTGTTGTGTGCTAATCGGTGAAGGCAATAACTTCTCCACATGCTGGCCTTCTTCAACCTTTGCCTAATCCTGAAGCTGCTTTTGATGATCTGACTCTTGACTTTATAAAAAGTCTCCCATTATCCAAGCATTTGTTTTTGCAATCTTGGTGGTTGTAGATAGACTCACGAAGTACGCTCACTTCGGAGCCCTACCATTAGCCTTTACCGCAGCAATGATGGCCCAATTGTTCGTTGAAATCATTGTTAAGTCTCATGAATTTCCAAGATCACTGGTGTCTGACCGTGACAGTATTTTCTTGAGCCAATTTTGGCAGAATCTCGTTCGCTTTAGTAGTACCAAACTGCACATGAGCACATCTTATCATCCCCAATCAGATGGTCAAAGTGAAGTTACAAAATCGTTATGTGGAGCAATATCTTAGAGCCTATTGTTCAGAGCAACATGCATCTTGGTCTTCACTTCTTTCTTGGGCTAAATTCCATTACAACTCAGTTGTGCACTCCTCAATTGGAATGTCACCCTTTTAGGCGTTATATGGTTGTCTTCCACCATCCATCCCTCATTATCCACGTGGGTTATTGAAGCTGGAGGCAGGGGATACTATGTTGGTTGATCGCTCAATCATGCTGGCTTGCCTGAAGCAAAACCTTATGCGAGCTCAAAACTGAATGAAAGTCCTTGCAGATAAACAACGTCAAGATCGTTCATTGGAGGTAGGGGATTATGTTTTGGTGAAGTTGCAACCCAATAGACAGATATCAGTAGCCAAACGTTCTAGCCACAAGTTGGCCAAACGTTTCTTTGGCCCGTTCCAAGTAACAACATCAGTAGGTTCAGCGGCTTATCGAGTTCAGTTACCGAAAAGATCTCGCATCCATCCAGTTTTTCATATTTCTGTGTTGAAGAAATTCTACGGAGATCCATCAGCATCCACTCTTTTGTTGCCTTTGGAGTCAATTGACAACTGTCCTATGCAGTCTCCTATAGCTATACTTGGTAGCAAGCTTGATAAAGGCAAACGTAAGAATCAACGTAATTTCTTTGTGTAGTTGTTACCGGCTGTCCCTGAAGATGCAACATGGGAGTTTGAAAGCGAGTTATGTAGGGCTTATCCTAATATAGACCTTGAGGACAAGGTCTCGGTCATTGGGGGGGGGGGGGGGGCAGTGATACGAGTAGAAGGGAGTCTACCCGCTTATGTGGAATACAAACTAGGCACATGACTTTACCTAAGGAGATCAATGTGGCAGTTATAGAGGAGCTTCGTAATTCATTCATTGGTAGTTGTAAGGATTCACATGTAATAAACACACATGTATGGTGGAGGTACAAAAAAAGGAATGGCTGATGTAAACAGGGGATATACAAATAATAAAATTCTTTCTCTTTTTTTTCTTGAAGTATTTTCTCTCAGTTTCTCTCTCTGCAACCCTAGGTTGCAACAGTGAACCTATATCCAATTGATTGTGAACTTTTGTTTTTTTTTGTTCGTGAACCTATATTTGGTTGCTTGCAAACAAATATTTTTCCATTAGCAAACTCATAACCTATTGCTTGCAAACATTTTCTTTTCAATTTGCGATCCCTGTAGTTTGCAAATATTTTATTTTCCTTTGGTGGACCCTTATCCAACTTGTTGCAAATGTTTTCTTCTCTGTTTGTGAACTTGTACCAAGTAGGTAGTAAATTTTTTTCCATTGGTTACAAATGTTTCTTTTGTAGTTGTAAACCTGTATCCAAATAATTTCAAACAACTACTTTTTCACTCTGTGTGAATCCATATCTAGTCAATTTGCATATATTATCCACCTTGGTAAATTTTTTTACACTTTAATAATTTGTGAAGCATTTGTGTAAGTTTTAAATTTTCAACATGTATCCTATAATTTATAAAGGCAGCATGCGTGCATATGTAAAACATGTGATTTTTTTTTGCCGAAACACATATGCATTGATTTCCTAGATCGTTACTCAATATAATTCCAAAAGGGCATGCAATCATGTTTTATAACAAGCATATGATTCATAAAGGTCATAATACCTTTATGACGTGTATAGGGTGTGTAACCTTGATCACTTTGTAGTCATAGGCATCCTCTAATGGTGATCCACACTATCACTTGATGGCTTGGGAAAACTCTTCTCACTAATCCGTCCTTAGTTGATCGCTTGTTAGGTTGAATAAGAGTGGGGAGGATTGGTTCAATGGTGTCTTACTTGGAGCGCAAGAAGCTCTTGTGTTTAACTTGCAATGAAAGCAACTATTGCATCACAAGAGTGTATGGAGAAGGGGAGAGAAGGAATGTCGTAACTGACTTAATGGTTTAAGGGCACATGAGCATGCTTAAGGTTCTTAAGAAGATGAACCCTAAGAGTCATAATCGAACTATGACTTCCCTCCTTTATGAAAATTGAATTTGAATTAAAAAACTTGTGCTTATCTAGTTTTAATTCAAATTCTAAGGCTACTCATAAAAGGGTTTGACCAATTCAAACCTTAGGATAAGGATTAACTTAATACAATTAAGATAAGCATGAAGTTAAAATTCACAATTCAAATTTCAAGTTTGTAAGTTTAGAATTTAAATTAAGATAATTATTTTCAATTCAAATTTCAAACTTCCATAAGCCTCTACTCAAGAACTCGAGGAAGAAAGCTGACAGACGTAAGAAAATGGAAGCAAGTGCGTTAACCGTCACTTCGTAGTTCGATACTCTCAAAGATGAGTGAAGCTTGATTCAAATTTAAAGGTCTTTCTTTTTCTTTCCATCGACCATCCCCTTCTCCTAACATGGCGAATAAATGGATGAGTAAATCTGCTTTTTACTTCTACTACGATAATACAAATAGTAAATCATCTACTTAACACTTAAAACATCTTAAAACACTTAGAATTATATATCAAGAAATATCACATCTAATTAATTATGCCTTGAGGTATTTATGGTCAATTTAGGCTGCATTTTCTCACTCAGAGAGTTAATAGCTGCAAGTGTCTTGGTCCAAGGGAGTACACAATATTGAGGCAGTGCACCCAAAGGAAGCATGTGTCATATGCTACGTGAAACGATGAGTAGACGAGGGTTCTAAAGGTTTGCCGAGCTTCACCATATACTATGGCTGATCTACATCAGCTTGATGCTATACCAGATGCACAACTGATGAATGCTATCACGTGGTACTTGAGCATTAACTTTGTGTGCAACCTACTTCGTACGCAACTAACTATATTAGTTGGATAATATATTTGAAATTGGCATTATATGGTAAATTCTTATTTTAGTTACAATTTTTATGTTTTTTTTGTTCTTACAATAAGTGACACGACAAACATGGAGGTAGAAAAAAAAATCAAAAATTCAATTCAAATAATAAATTACATAATTAATACTATTTTTAAATATTTTACATGACTAATGTAACTATTTGTGCACAAATACGTGCACATCTAATTGCGGATTAGTTGCGTGTGCAACTATCACGTGAGTTGCATCCAAATTGATGTGAAACTAATTGTGCTTCAATTCGGGCGTAACTCATGAGAGCTTGCCACGTGGAACTAAGGGTGGGCATGGTTCAACCCGAACTGATTTTTTCGTTAACCTGAACTGAATCAAACAAGTTTAAATCAATTTCATTTCCAAGAATCGAACAATTTTATTTTATCTGATTTGATTTGATTTTTCTAGAACCGGTGCATGGTTTAAAACCAATTTATGATTTATAGTTAGTTTTGAACTAGTTCAGATATACAAATCATAATCATCATGATAGAAATAGCTGGATTCAGAGTAGCCACATATCTCAATAATATTTTTATTCAATAAAAGAACAACCAAATAAATTAAGATTCACAATGTCCTTAGATAGGCAACGAAAAGGAAAATAACAAATTATGAAATTATCTGTACGAAAATAAAAAGATAAAAAACAAATAAATAATTTTAATAAAATCAATGAAAATGACTTTAAAAGCCCAAAAAAAAAACACCCGTACTCGTTGCAAAGAATGAACCTTAATAAGAAGAAGATTGATTCCAACACCTGTCAAAGTTGAGCCCATCCCGAGATGGTTACCTTGTGTCGTTACCAATTCGATTACTTGTTCTCAACAGTAAATCATATATTACAAAAACGACCACTCTTAATGCCAAGGGGCAAGCTCTCATAAGTTGCGTCCAAATTGATGCCCATCTAGTTGCGATCACTTTGGGCACAACTCACGAGAATTTGACACGTTTTAAATTTTCTAATTAGATAATAACACTAGATTTTTTTTTTTGAGGTAATTCAACTTTAATTATTTCTTTGAGCTGAATTGGTTCTTCTTGGTATTCTACAAGTTTCGACTCTTTAAGCCGATTATAAAACTAATTCGGAGTGTGGGACGAGAGAGATGAAGATATTTAAACCCTTCCTAAAGATGACATGCAGGGATCGGATTGAGACCTTTTTCTTTTCAAGTACTCAGTTCTCTTACTATCAATTGAGCTACCACCATTTGGTACTAGATTTTTGTTATAATACTACGTGACCTTTTTTTTTTAGGCAATTTGTGTAGCCTTTATATTTATTTTTCTAAAAACATAGTTTTACGAAGACACTACGTCGTGAAGGCCGTTATTCTTTTCAGATAACAATTAAAAAAATTGCTAATATAGAAACAACATACCAAAGGAGTAGTCAATTAATTTAGTGGAAGTATCAAATATTTGTTCCACATTTTACCAACCCGAGCGCCTAAATTGTCATCCATCCTCAGAACAACAACCACGAGTTGGGGAAGCATACAATATTGTTTTCTCGCAAATGTTAGCAACCATACCCAAAAAAATGGAAATGCATTACAAACAAAATTTAGGAACGTGCACAGCTTAGTTCGATTCAAATTTTTTTTTTCAAATCGAATTGAATTGGAAAAAACAATTCAGTTCCGAGAACTGAACTTGTTTATTTTTTCGAACCAAGTTATGAATTGATATTTAAAATTAGATTTTGAATCAATTTCCGCTTGGTTCGTCCTCGAACCACACCGTACTAGATGAGAGGCCCTGCTCTGATATCACTTGTAACGTCCGGCCACTTGCAAGAATCAATGATTGTCCCCACACACTAACACGAGACTTTTCAGTGTGCTTTGGCCTCACTCGCACACTTCACGGGAAAACTTCTCAGGAGGTCACACATCCCAGAATTGCTCCAAGTCAAGCACACTTAACTGTGGAGTTCTTCCGATCTGGGCTACCAAAAAGTAGATGCATCTTGTTAGTATAGGTAGTACCAATTAATTCTTATAAGTCATTCCTAACTGTATCGTCCCATACCAGCACAGTCTCTGGAATCCCTCTCTTTCGGGTGTTGATTCGATTCATTCATGTACCCCCTCCGCTGGAAGCCTGCCAGGAGCCGCTCCTTGTCTGTGCCCTTACGCAACAGCGATCACTCCCCGCCCTCGTCAGCGCTCAGGATGTTACATGCCCACCAGCTTCCGCCTAGTTCGTCCTCGAACCACACCGTACTGGATGAGAGGCCCTGCTCTGATTCCACTTGTAACGCCCAGCCACTTGCAAGCATCAACGACTATCCCCACATACTAACTGCAAATTAAGATGTTGAATATGGGTATTGTGTATGTGAATTATGGAAGTCTGGTTTATTTGATGGATTATGATTGGTAGTTATTTAAATTATAATGTATGTGTTAGGCGGTATTACCTTCTGTGACTGCTAGCTAGTACATGAATTGTGAACGTTGCTCTCATGATTTGGATTCAAATTATGTATATGTCATTCATATGCTATTCTTGAATATGATATGCTGGATATTCTGTTTTGAAAAGTAAATATATTCAGCAACTTGATATTGGAAATCCATGGTGTATATGCCATTCTGATTATTATTTAGTCATGCATACTCATGTCATAATTTTTAGATTTTTGTTTATGTGTGAACCATGGCATAGCATACATGCATCAATTTCATGTTGTTTTCTGAATTAAAAATAAGTATGAAAAGTAAGCATACGTTTGAGCACGCATCATATAGGCATCCCTCTGGTACCAGGGTATGGGACACTTGGCTTCAGTCCGCTTAGGTACAGTTGGAGCCCTTCTGAGGAGCCACCCAGGGTACTCCACTGTTCTGTTAGTGATACGTGCACAGTAGTGCTATGAACGTACACTTCTGGCGTTATATACGCAATATGATTATGATTAGTATTTGACAAATTTGAACTGATGATGCGGCTGCTTTGAAATTCTGTATTTAGTTAGTACTGTTGCATTACTGGTTTTGTTGCCACACTACTGAGATTTTTCTCACCCCTTTGGGGGCTCACATGTAACATCCCAAGAGCTGGCAAGGGCAGGGAGTGATCGCTGGTGCGAAAGGGCACGGACAATGAGCGGCTCATGCCAAATCTTGCAGCTTGGGGTTCATGAATGAATCGAATCAACACCTGAAAGAGAGGGATTCCAGAGACTATGCTGATATGGGACGGTACAGTTAGGAATGACTTATAAGAATTAATTGGTACTACCTATACTAATAAGATGCATCTACTTTTCGATAGCCTGGATCAGAAGAACTCCACAGTTAAGTGTGCTTGACTTGGAGCAATTCTAGGATGGGTGACCTCCTGGGAAGTTTTCCCAGGATGTGTGCGAGTGAGGATAAAGCACACTGAAAAGTCTCGTGTTAGTGTGTGGGGACAGTCGTTGATTCTTGCAAGTTGTCAGGCGTTACAAGTGGTATCAGAGCAGGGCCTCTCTTCCAGTACGGTGTGGTTCGAGGACGAACCAGGCGGAAGCTGGTGGGCATGTAACATCCCAAGAGCTAGCAAGGGCAGAGAGTGATCGCCGGTGCGAAAGGGCACGGACAATGAGCGTTGTATTCATGCCTGTTCGAAATGCAAATCATAGTATTCATTCTTATGTGAATGAGAATGAAAAACAAGAGATACTCTTTCTCGAAATATGGACAAACGGAAGTTTAACTCCGAAGGAAGCACTTTATGAAGCCTCCCGAAATTTGATTGATTTATTTAGTTCGAGGACGAAGCAGGCGGAAGCTGGTGGGCATGTAACATCTCAAGAGCTGGCAAGGGCAGGGAGTGATCGCCGGTGCGAAAGGGCACGGACAATGAGCGGCTCATGCCAAATCTTGCAGCTTGGGGGTTCATGAATGAATCGAATCAACACCCGAAAGAGAGGGATTCCAGAGATGTGCTGGTATGGGACGGTACAGTTAGGAATGACTTATAAGAATTAATTAGTACTACCTATACTAACAAGATGCATCTACTTTTCGGTAGCCCGGATCGGAAGAACTCCACAGTTAAGCGTGCTTGACTTGGAGCAATTCTGGGATGGATGACCTCTTGGAAAGTTTTCCCAGGATGTGTGCGAATGAGGACAAAGCACACTGAAAAGTCTCGTGTTAGTTTGTGGAGACAGTCATTGATTCTTGCAAGTGGCCAGACGTTAGAAGTAACTTGTTATTGAATCTAAATTGGTAGAATTACCATGTATGAACAATAGAATAAACAATTGTAGTCCAATAAACAATTGTAAAAAAAAAAAAATCAATTCTTTTAACTGAAATACAATTTAATTCAAAAAAGAACTCAATTTTTTTAATTATTTTGCACACCTGGGAATTGTACCACAAGAAAACCGAACCATATGAACTGGTTTACTTGCAATTCGGTTTTTCTTGGTGCCGTTAATTTCAATTAAAAAGCAACGTGGTTTTTCTATTTGAACCGAACCATGCACAGTCTTATCTTACCTCCATAACTCTATTATCACCCTTCCTCTTATTCTCAATGGTGCAGCAAAAGAATAGACGTACAGCAGGCAAAAAAACGAGGACATCTCTAGCAAACTTTCTTTGAACAACTGGGTCAAAGTTCAGGGATAAAATTAACTGTACATAAACTTTGTTTCCCATTCAAGTTCACAAAACTCTTGCTTCCAAATCTTTAGATATAGCAAGCAAGAATCCATATTTACATTTTTCGTAAAATCTCCAAACATGATTCGTCAAGCCAAGGCCGAAAATTTCCGTTGTGGGTCACATTCTGCAAGAATGTATAGACAAAGTACATCAAGATAACTCCCATTACAAGTAATTCACATTAGTTAACAGAAGATCAATACAAGAACCCACACCATTGTGTTAGAAAGAACACATCTAAACGTGAAATCATGAATCAATGCTCCAAACGAACGAACAAATGTAATCTAAAAGACAGCATGAGAAAATAAAGCCCGAATGCCAAACAGAAGTCACCAAATCCATAAATACTACTAAGGAAAAAACGTTTGTCCTTTTAAAAGATATAACTTTGTGTTATTTTAGATGAAACGACATCATTTTGATGCATAATTGATGATTTTTTATATTCTCTCTCCTCCACTTTTTCAATCTCTTCCTAATTTTATGGTGGAGATAAAATATAAAAAACACCAATTATGCATCAAAATAACGTCATTTCATCTAAAATGGCACAAAGTTATATCCTTTAAAAGGATAAACATTTTTCCTACTACTAAATAGCCAAAATTTATTGATTATTTGCAAATGAGACACCACAAGTATATCCAGATCCAATTGCTACATATATCATTTTTTTTTATTTAGAATAATAACTAAAGAAAAATATTGTGGATTATTTGCCCAAAGGCTTTTTAGTCTAATGGCATTCTCTGACATTTGAGAAAAACGTGAGTAGAGATCCTTGTTAAAACTTGCTAGGTGTGGCCATGTAACACATTTTAACAACTTTCTTTACATATAGGATGTTACGATCCTACTCCAAGGTATGAGACTTTAAGTCCCACATTAGAAACATAAGGTTTTGGTGTGAGATTTATATGGATTTTGGGCTCTCCTACCTCACGAGCTAGTTTTTGGGGTGAGACTCTCCCAATATTTGTATCATAGGATTAAAACAATTACAACCAGAAAAGACTCTAAAATTGAAGAAATAAGAACCCATGACCTCCAAGTAAACCATAACCAACTAAAGTAAGTTAACTATCATCTCAATCAATCAAGTTGAAAACCAGAAACATAGTTTATCGAAGTACTGCTTCAATGGGCAAAATATTCTTTATACACATTAAAGATCTAAAACAGAAAAATGTTTGAACATGAACCTGTTGACTTACTTGCAACCAAAAAATGAATCCACGCAAGAGAAACAAAACCCTATGTGGTTGTTCCTTGAGTCCAGCAATTGCTTTTGATAGATCTGTACAATTATGAAACAAATATTTGATAGAGAAATGGCATCAGATTGAGCATAGACAGAGTTGTACAAGAACGAGAATAGAAGCACTTGAAAGTCCAAAAGAAGCAGAAGCAACCTAACAACTTGCACAAACCACAGATTTTCAGAAATACAATGAAATGATGTTAACATCAGCAAAGTCTAATCCCAAATTTACTGATTATTCAAAATCAGTAACAGTCCGTCACAAAAATCAAACCCTCTAAGCTAAAAGGTATATTATGGTATAACTTGATTAGAGAGAAATTGAAGGTTTCCCTACTGATAAATAATGAGCTCAATAATAAATTAATTTACTAGTACATAAGCAAATTAATTTATTCCAGAGGTTCTAAATTATTTTCATCACCCATGTTGTTTTGGTAATTACACTTAACCTCCTATATTAAAATTTCAGCTTTTCACAGACACCCCTGTTTATATTTTCAGAAGACACAAACAACCATTTCTGTACGATAAAAATACACTTATAATGGAGGTAATTGTAGGTTTATGACAAGAGGGATAGAATGTATAACTTGCTCTTAATTCATATAATTCAACCAAGTTTTGGTCAGTCCATCCAGAATATCAAGTGAGAGTGTTTAATGTTATAGGTGGAATGAATCAAAATCACTGAACCTTGACTGCATAGTTCAGATTAATCTTCATGCTACCATTTTTATAACCAAAAAAGGAATATCTGAAAAGTCAGAATGCTTGAGAAATTGCTGGACCTACCTGGATACAACTCAAGATAAGATTTGGTTTCACCATGAGTGTGATATGATTTAATCACCCCCTGACGAGTTTCTAGATGACGTTCCTTCGGCCTTCGTTGATGTAATTCATGCATAAAATAGTCATACTCTCGTTTGTCATAAGGCCTTTCAAGATATTCCATAAGTTTTTTCCTAAACTGAGAATGATCATAAGCAGAGAATTCCCTGCTGTGTCTGGGTTTCATTTCACTTTCAAACCACTAAACACACCAAAACATATCAAGAAGTTAAAAAATAATTGTTTCAAGATTGCTCATTACTGTGCATCTGTGTGAACTATGTTGCAGATTATGACTAAAACAGTTACACTGTTTGAAGTTAAAGACACTTACAGAAGAATCATATGTTTTTGAAGAAATGAATGGAGTGTTTTCACAAATTTCATCAGGTTCTAGAAGAATTAGATCTGGGTCAGAGGAATTACTACCACCCTCCATCTTGTTTATCTTTGAGATATTTCTGTCACGCATAAACACCAAATCGTCATCAACAACATCAGCAGAATTCAGGAATAGTTGGTAATCTTCATCAATGTCACACTGCACTTCGCGAGTATCAAATGCCTTATCACACTGCACTCTGGTAGTCTTTCCCATTAATTCACCACCCATATGGACCAAATTGTCATCATCTGTCCAAGAATTCAGGAATAATTGGTAATCTTCATCCACATCATCAAACTCCACATCACTGTGGCAACTCTTGTTAGGGACACCAGATACATCTTCATCCACATCATCAAACTCCACATCACTGTGGCAACTCTTGTTAGGGACACCAGATACATCTTCATTTGCCCTTTTATTACAATGTACTTTTTCAGTTTCCATATTTTGCTGAGATTCCATTGAGCCACCTGTCTGTTTTCTCAATGAATCAATCCCAGTATTTCCAACATTTCCAGTCTCATCCCTCTGTGTCAAACCATTTAACATCTTAGTGTCTAACTTGAGCCCATAATGCAACCTTTCTTCCTCTTCTTCTTCTTCTCCCTCATACCTTACGTGCACAAGCTGGTTTTCCACAAAGCACGAGTAAACATAGGAATTCCCTTCTTTCCTCAAATTTTCCAAGAACTTCTTATACTGAGGATCTGAATCAATATCATTGTCATTGTTGTGGCCGGTGTCCACAACAGCATCAGAACCATCAACATTATTATCAATGACAACATCAATATCAGAAAGGTAAGTATCCAAAAAAAATTTGTAGTCCTCATCTACTTCATCCTCCACCAAATAACCATTTTTTTCTGTTAAAACAGCCTTATTTACTTCACTCTTCACAGTTGTCCTTGTAGCACTGGCATTGCAATCATGCTTCAAACTGCCTTTTAAAATGATCTCCCTTCTCTTCCATCGTCTTTCTAACCTTCTTATTTTATCCTCAGAATCAAGATCTTTGCAATTCTCTCTCACCTGAGAATCACCCATGTTACTCTTGATTGAAGCACGCCCCATTTTCCCTTAACGAGAACAATGTCCTGCTTGGAATCAAGAAGGCCGTAAACACACACACACACACACAAAAATGTAAACTGATATTCTGTCGTTTGGGCTACTAATGGAAAACATTTTGCTTAGTGCATTATCGGAAACAAAATGTAATCAAAACGACAGATACAATAACAACAGCTTAATAAAAATATTCAGATTACAAGTTCCATTCTATAGACCAACCATATTCCCAAGGTGACCAAAACGTGTCTCTAGAGTAATTTATTTTTATTTTTTTCACGGGGCGAATTTGGAGTAGTTTTAAAGCAACTCCTTTGTAACTGAAAGGTCACCTGTTTGAATATTGGAAACAACCTAAATATGCAAGGGTAAAGCTATGTACAAAGATTACCCAGAACTCACCATCGCTAGTTGGGATTTATTGGGGAGTGGTGGTTTAGATATCAACGGGTGTCCAAAACCCAAACGGCCCCAACTAATCGGGTTTTGAGATTTAGCCTCTCCACCCTTCTCTGGGCGTAATCCTAAGATCTATACTAGACCAACGACTCTGGGATGATTAATCTATTTTTTAATACAATATCATGAACATTTAATGTATAAGAAGGTAATGAACTCTAGAGAGGATGTACTTACTTAAAAATTGGTAAGATGAGAAAGTGAAATTATCTCTTAGATTGTGAATGAACTAAGATCGTTCATTTGGTTAAATGAAATTAAGACAGAGAGGATGCACTAGACCGTCAATAAACAAATCAGGAATTATATTTCTTCACTCTTTATCATGCGCTCTCTCGCCGTGACATGTCAAAGTGATAAGATTCATTGTCAGCAAAACAAACGCATCTATTTCAAAGTATGGGTCATTGTCTTACAGTATCAGACATGTTCATATATAACCATGCATGCTAATGATCAACGGTGGTGATAGTTACCGGGAAGAATGCCGGCGGTGAAGACCTTTGGGGTCTCGAGGCTCCGGAGAACGTGCTGCGATCTGATTGGTCTGTTAGTTAATTGTTTGGTTGTGTGGATTTGGAGTGTGGAGTGTGAAAAGTCTCACTATCTAGTGGGCTGTATAAAAATGAGGTCAAATTTTAGGACTTAATGGATTGTGCCACGGGCCGTGGCTAAATTGACAACTTAACTCAGCGCATTGTTTATAGATAACTCTTTAAATGTTATGAGAAATGCTTTACCCTTTAAATATTCATTGTCAAAATAAGTTATTTTCAATGATATTATTTTAAAGCGAAAATCAGTTATTTTTATAATTATAATATGAGGAGGGTTATATTTAGGGGTGTTAACGGGCCGAGCCGAGCCGAGTTTTGGTCTTAAAAGGTTAAGTTTGTGTTTAGATGTGTCAGCTTAACCAAGCCTGTTATCTGTTATGAATATAATTATCGGCCTGTGGCCTAGCTTATTTACAAAAATTAAAAGCCTTGTTTAGCCTGTTTGCCTGTTTTAAAAAAATAAGACAACACAAATTTATCCAAATAAAATATACAATCAACAGCACTAGTAATTCCATAAATATTCATAAATTCAATGTATATCAAAATAGCATAATATAGAACAAAATCATTCAAAAAGTCTGTTTAACCAATAAAATGAGATGAAATAGATTGAGGAGAGAGAGAGTTATTACCAGTAGTACAAAAAATATAAAATAAAAATAAAAATTAATATACTAGACCAGCCTTAGAGGCTTTAAGGCCAGACTTTTAAATTGGAGCCTGAGGCCTTTTTATTAAAGGAGCTTTTATACAAGTTCAAGTCTGGTTCCAACAACCAACTTTAGACATTTAAGCTCAGGCCTTCACGAGCCGAGCCAAAGGCCTCTGAAAGGCCCCTGGTTTGTTTACCACCCCTAGTTATACTTACCACCAGGTAAGTTTACCACCCTTACAACCAATCTCCTAACTGTTAGATTAGAATTAAATCTAACGGCCCATAATTATCCTTTATAATCCTAATTTTTTTACTATTTCATTCTCTTTCTTCTTCACCTTCTCTACAACCCCCTCTCCATTCTCTTTCTAGGTCTTCCAATTGCACATGACAGATTGATAAATTCGTCTATGCTCTCTATCAAAATTGCATGTTTATTCTCTTTTATATTTAGTCAATAAAGACAGAAGTTTAATTATGATAAAATTTATAACTCTTCCATTCCCTATTTTCCTCAAGAAACAATTTCGTTGATACAACCTTCAATGATAGTAGTACACTGAATCAATTTTTAGTGATCAGCCAAAACATAAACCAAACCCAATTCAAATTGGAAAATTTTGAACTTGGTCAAAAGTAGATTCAAGTAACCCCTTTAAAATTTGAGAACCTTCTTTCACCAAAAAAAAAATTTGAGAACCTTCGGATCATCATCACGAGGTTGTAGGGTTTTTGCGATTTGATGGTGAGAAGAGAAAGCAAGCAGCAAGTGTGAGAAACATGATATTCAGATTGAAAACTATAAGAAAACATCATGGAATGATAACCGCAATCTTGTGAATAAGATGAGACGGTGGAGATCGGCGAACTTTGAGAGCGAAAGAGAGAGGGTTGTTAGACCCAGAGAGAAGGTGAAGATGAAATAGTAAAAAATTAAGATTATAAGGGATAATTATGGGCAGTTAGATTTAATTCTAATCTATCGGTTAGGAGATTAGTTGTAAGGGTGATAAACTTACCTGGTGGTAAGTATAACCCTCCCTTTATAATATATTGTAGGGATATATTAGTCTTTATAATTAAAATTTTTAATCTTATAATCCCAAAATGATGCCATTTTAAATTTATTGGATATAATTTTATCTTCAGTGAGTGTAGAAATACTTTTTCCGTATTTAAAATACGGTTTAATATTTTTGTTTTTGCCGCAAACAAATATTTTTTTAACACATTCACATAAAAAGTAAGTAAATTTCATTTTTTTTATGTCAGGGACCCACTCACTTTTATGTTAATATGATAGATTTTTTTCCTGCAGTAAAAATAAAAATATTTTTTTCTTTAAAATTTATAAAATATAACCTATTACTAAATAGGAAAAAATATTTCTATTTTTGATGCAAAAAATATTTATATGCTACACTCACATAATATCTAATATTTTTTTATTTGAAAAATTTATATTACCTTAACTTTGTATATCTTCCTTAGTTACTTGTTGCTCGTGGGATAAGATGCTTATTAAGTTTTAAAGTCTTCCTATTAATATTTTAAGATTATTTTTAACAATACTAAAGTCTTCTCATTACTTTTATTAAATGTTTATAATTACTTAAGAAAATAATAACAAATGTTTTTTTCAATTTAAAATTTATTAGAATATACATTTTTTGTGTGTTTATCTTCTCATATTTCGGTTAATATTATGGAAAAAAATAGAAGAAAGTTTTTTGTTATGATTAATTTATATATTTCTCTTTTATAAAATACGAAGAAAAATTAAAAAAAGAAGACTAAATCTAAAGTTACGATTATTTATAAGCTTACGCTTATAATAACGATTTCTAATATGGTATGTGTGCCTGATAGTTTAAAAAAAAATATGAAAAGATTATGAAAGCAAAAGCTCAAGTTTGAGTGTTATATATCATATCATATCTATCCCTTTTAATTTCTAAATTATTCATTTTTTATTTTCTTTTTAATCAATCTCAAAAATAATAAACACTTTTTAATTTTTTAAACGTTTCAATTGTTATTAAATATTATATTTTTATTACAAAATCCTTATTTTTGTACTTCCAAAATAAATTTTATTGTGAAAGAGGTAGGAATAAAAAAGCAAAGTGAAAATAAACCACTAAACCAGCGAGCAAATAAAGTTATTTCATGACTTTTTTGACAATGTTCTTTTCAATACTATTTAGAATTTTAAAAGACTTTTTTGAGATAAAAAATCTTATAGATTTTAAAAGACTATTTAGAATTTGAGAAGCTTAAAGACTTTTTTTACAATCAAAATTTCATAAGATTGAATTTTAAAGGATTTTAATAGAATTTATAAGATTTGAAAGGACAATATGGATTTATAAGATTTTAAAAAATCACATGAATTTTTAACAAACATTCAAAATTACAAGAGTCAATAAAAAAATAACAAAGAAATGCAATGATATTAGTAAAAAAAAGTAAAATATAATATAATTTTCTTAATTAGTAAAACATAATATAATCTTTAACAAACATTCAAAATTATTAAGCAATAACTCCATATATCTAAAGCTATACTAATCCTCCACGCATTAGCATTTTCTCATTTCTGCTCTTGGGATTGACCAATGGGTTGAAAATTATTTTTTTCATTTGGTATCAGAGCTATGCATATATGATTATAAACACAAATTTTTTTATTTATTAAAATAAATCTAAATTTGCATATAGAACCTAAAGTTCATAATAAAATTTCGTTTGAATTTTTTTGCAATTGATCTTGGAAACTTAGGGGTTTTGTTCAACGTGATGAGAGTTTTTTAACCATATATCATATGTATGTTTTCGTTGAGTATTCTAAGAAAATTTCGAATCTTAATTTATGGGTTTTATTACATAAAAGTAGAGAAATTTTCTCAAATTATTTTCAATTGATACGTTAAAACCTTAAATTGCTTTGGAGCTCTTGAAAAATAAGTCTTTAGTTATCTCTTGACACAAAAATTGTTTGAAATTATTTTCTATAGGGAATGAAGGCCGTAGCATGTGAGAAGGGAAAAACAAAATTTTTCCGCAAGCGGAATACACATGCATATCAAGATACATACTTTAAGACGTATGTCATACCTTGTTCGTGAAAAACTCAAGACGATCAAAGGTAGGTCTGAAAGGTTCAGACCCTCTAACGTTGATCCACACCACCTGCGTCTAGATACAGGAACTTCTTCCAGTAAAGCCGCCAATTGATCACCACAAAGAGGCTTGCTATTCGCTCAATGTATGATGAGAGGAGGCTATGTAAAAGTGTTTGGAAGAGTGAAGTTTTCTGAGAGAAAACCTCACAAAAGTGGCGCAGGAAATTAGGAGAGAATGGCTTGGTTGGTTTACTAAAAACCCTAGAAGGAACATATATAAAGAGGCGCACAAGAGGAGCCTATTTGTTAAAAACAAATCAGATTTTTAATCAATAAAAATTCCTTCCAAAAGGGCGCTCCATCAAAGAGAGAGAGAATAGGATTTGTTGCAAATCAAATCTCATCAAATATTGCCAACAACATCCTATCATATCTTTATGATATATTAGGTTCCAAACCTAATCAAATATCTGATCATAAATCATCATATAATCAGTTATATGGTGCGCCCCATATAGCCTAAATAATGACCAGATACATTTGAGTCATCAAATCACTCAAATATTCTCTCAACAGATTGTATCTTCTGGAGCTGATACTGATGACTAATCATCAGCCATATTAGCGCCCCATATCTCCTTGGATTATGTCCAAGAGATTTTCTCTTGATATGTTCCAACAAGATCTAATATTGTTATGTTCCAACAAGATCTTATCTTGTCTTTTTCAAACAAGATCTTATCTTATCCTTTTTCGTAATGAAACAATTTTCATAGCCAATTCTAATTTAATTATTAAATTAAAATATTAAAATATTCAAATTTAAACTTTCAAACATTCAAATTCAAAATTCAAAATTCAAATTCAAAATTCAAAATTCAAAATTTCGAATTCAAAATTCAAATTTCAAAATTCAAATTTCAAATTCAAAATTCGAATTTCAAAATTCAAATTCAAAATTCAAATTTTAAATTCCAAAATTCAAAATTTAAATGTTTGATAATTAATTAATTTAACTAATTAAATTAATTAGTAATGACTTGGACTATCCAAGCTCATTACATTAACCATGCGCCCTCCACCCCTTTAGGTGGAGTTCCAAACTACTTCTTGGGCTAATAACTATTATAAGACCCAATACTTTTAATGCTAGAGCATCTAGACAATTAGGTGTTTATGTGTGACCCATTAGGTCCAACATAGCCACTGACATAAATGGGCTTGGGCCCAATAAGTCCACAACCCATCTAATGACAACACAGAGCACTAGCAATGCTTTGTTGCCCCAGAACTAGTTAGATTAATGATTTGATCATCCTATTAAACATATTTGGTTGTCGTATGTTTGTCCCTTCGTCTCGGTTACCTTCCCATAAAACCTAGGGTAAAGAAACGTATCATCCCTTGCGGTTTAGGGTTAGCTTTTTATGAAATAGGGAGTCTTCAATTTACTGATTCTAAAGACAGATCATCTTATGATCTCTTTTACTATGCATAGATTCCCGAGTCACTGTAAATGTCATCCCGATTTCTCCGGTTTAAGGATAACCTAATCTCTCACAGAGATTTGACGAATTCCTTCAGCTTATCACCCTAGCCCTGTGCCCTATCAGGACAAGCCCAAGAGCATACCTATGAATCTCCATGTTTCAGGCAGACGAGGTATACAGTCAAAGCATGCCTTCTAGAACACAGTCTAAGTGATAACTTCTGGTCTAAGGAAAGACATACCCAAATATAAAGAGACTACTCTAATGATACTATCTGTGAGATTTCCTCATAGAGTCTCTTTGTGGGTCCGTTCAGTGCGAGCTATACTCTTATAGGTCCACCCACGACTTTAGCTAAGACATCTCCATATCTGTAGCACATGAGGTCTATACCTTGTATCCATATACAAGTAGATAAGTCATGCTAGTCTTACCCGAGATTATTGACCCCATTCTCAGTATCTCTAGACTAGGAACATAATATTAGGAATAAGCATCCGGTATTCTTGAATCATCATGATCGTGATCTCATCACAGATATTCAAGAGATACCTATTTTATTCCATGGGGTTTATCAAGTTATTCATAATATATTAACATTAATATCGAGACAGAATTATGAAAAAAAGATAAAGAGTGCTTTTATTTATTTGCGACAATATTAAAAAGGTCTACTACATCTATGTCCTTATTTAATCATAAGATTGTCTCTAGGACACCCAAATACTGACATCCCTCTCTGGCTGATTTGCTGGGCATAGTTGGCTTTTTCTTTTTAGGGGATTCAACAAGAATCCTCTTTCCTTTGGCAAGTTTCTTTTATGGTTGAGCCTCTTGCTCAGCCACCTGTTCTTCTGCAGTAGGGGTTGCATCTGTTTCTTTAATTCCCTCTCCTAGTTGTTGCCTAGGAAATGGTTGTTGTGTTCTTGGTAGTGGTGAAGAGTGAGCAGGTGATGGTGGAGGGGACGGAACGTCAGAGGACTCAGAAGTGGCAGAGCGACTTGGGGACGTCTCCTTAGCAGCTGGTGTAGGTTTTGACGTTCCTCTTATTTTCAGCCTTTTTGCAATAGGCTCATTGTCTTCACTATCCTCCTCCTTGTCAGAGAGAGTGATGGGCTTCTCAGAGGATGCCCCCTCTGGCCTTTGGGTGCTGATGAAGGTTCTCTTCAGCCTCTGACTGGAACAATCCCCCTTTCTAGGGGAGCTTTGGCAGGAGATTTCTTTTTGCCCTGTTTGCTCTCCGTAGCAACACGGGCTTCCTTGCTTTCAATGTATCCTTGGTACGGGCAGTTGGAAATGGTGGGGAGGTGGAGCACTTCCTTGATGGCTGCAGGGAAAATGATACTTTCTTTCCCCTCACAGTCACTTCATCAGTGGTGTACCCCTCAGGCAACCTCTTTGCGTGATACAAGAACTCAACCACTAAGGCAGTGTTGAGTTCTCGTACGTCTGTGGCGTACAACGTCCACCGGAGTTTGGTCAAGGCCCTCTTCATGAATGATTGAAGAGGAGCCTTGTCTTGCAAGAAGATATTTCTCTCTGGGTAGAGAGATACAACTTCTTCGGTGATTTCAGGTGCTTGGTCGCGGCTGGCCACAGGGGTTACAATTACTGAAAGTCTAGTCATGGTTATGGAAGAAGAAGAGGTTAGGGCAGAATGTAGGGACAAGGGTTTAATGAGAGCAAAAGTTTCTAAGTTAGCAGAAGATAGTAAGGCTTTGAAGGAGAAAGGAGATGATTTTAAATAGGCATGCAGAGGAGGGAATGATACCACTGCGTAATATTCCTGTCCGCATTCACTGTTTACCACTGCGAGATTTAAATCTCGGAAATCTTCAATCAATTGTTGTTCGGCTATCATCATACTTGCAATTCCTCTGACTTTTCTGCTCAAGGCATCAGCAACTACATTCGCCTTGCCGGGATGATACTTTAGTTCAAAGTCATAATCTTTCAGGAATTCCATCCATCGGCGCTGTCTCATGTTCAGCTCCTTCTGATCAAATAAGTACTTGAGGCTTTTGTGGTCACTATATACTGTCGTAGTAGCACCGTATAAGTGATGACGCCATATCTTCAAAGCAAATACGATTGCTGCCAACTCAAGATCATGAGTGGGATAATTCTCTTCATGTGACTTCAACTGTCGAGATGCGTACGCGACTGGTCTGCCATTTTGCATAAGCACACATCCCAAACCCATCTTTGAGGCATCACAATAAACTTCAAATGGTTCTTCAGGGTTTGGTAATGTCAGCACTGGGGCTGTCGTCAGCATCTTCTTTAACTCCTGAAAGCAAACTTCGCATTCATCAGTCCACACAAAAGGGACTTCCTTCCTTGTCAATCGGGTGAGTGGTAACACCCGCTTCGAGAATCCTTCAATAAATCTTCTATAATACCCTGCCAATCCAAGAAAGCTTCTTATCTCTGTGACCGTCTTGGGTCGCTCCCAGTCAACTACTGCTTTGATTTTACTGGGGTCCATCGCTACTCCTTTATCTGATATCACATGCCCAAGGAATTGAATCTTGGGCAGCCAAAATTCACATTTGGATGGTTTGGCGTATAGCTGTTTCTCCCGTAATATTTGCAGCACGATTCTCAGATGCTCCTCATGCTCCTCCTTGTTCTTTGAGTATATCAATATGTCATCGATAAACACGACAACAAATTGATCCAGATAAGGTTTGAATATTTGATTCATATACCCCATGAACACTGCTGGGGCATTTGTCAGTCCGAAAGGAATGACCAGGTACTCGTAGTGCCCATATCTTGATCTGAATGCTGTCTTCGGAACGTCTTCCGGCTTGATCCGGATCTGATGATATCCTGATTGGAGATCGATCTTTGAAAATACTCTTGCACCTCTCAGCTGATCAATTAAGTCCTCAATACGAGGCAGTGGGTACTTGTTCTTCACAGTAACCTTGTTGAGCTGTCGGTAATCCGTGCATAGTCTCATTGACCCGTCCTTCTTCTTCACAAATAATATTGGCGCTATAACAACCCTAAATATTGTCATCTCGCCTGGGCTGCCAGGGCTTTCCTCCGTTGTTTCCTCGCCATGGTCCAGTCTTTCCTTTATAACCATTCCCGCTAGCTTCCACGGGTTTCTTCTGTTGGCCAATAGCTTCCACTCTTCTGCATCGATTGATTAGGGTTGCAAAGTCACATGGGTCGTTGCCGGCTACTAGCTCAGCAATTCTGGGATTCAGACCCCTTTGAAACTTCGCCATCAGAAAGTCTGGTAAAGGCATTGCTCCTCTGTACGTTGCCAATCTTAGTAACTCATTAAACTTAGCATGATACTGGTCCACCGTCATCGTTCCTTGAACCAGTTTGTCAAATTCTCCTTGTTTACTATCCCGGATTGCCATCGGAAAGTATTTCTCCAAGAACATTTCCTCGAACACGGCCCAAGTTATAACCGCATTCTGCATTTCCAACGGTTGGGACGCATTCGCCCACCAGTGGGGAGCATCTCCTTCCAGCATGTACGTCGAGAATAGCACCTTCTGATCGTCGGTGCATTGGATAACTCGAAAAATCTTGTCCATTGCTTGCAGCCATTGTACAGCTGCCATTGAGTCAGGACTTCCTTGAAAGGAGGGTGGTTTGTGCTTTCTAAACGTCAACAGTAGTCCTTGGTTATCTTGACCTGCCGCACCGTTTCCTGGAGGAGGTCGGGGTCCTTCACCATGACCCCCGGCTCCTGTTCCCGAGCCGCTTGCTCCGTTATTGTTTGCATTAGCATTTGGGTTCCTTCTGATCTCATTCATTATATTCTGAAACATATCTCCCGTGTTGGTTTGTAATTGGGTGATGGTGTCCCGCAACGTGTTAATTTGTCCTTGTATATCTTGCGTAGGGGTTCTTCGTGGAGGCATCTTGCTGTACATAGATACAGCAAATGGTTAGTGTTCCATCCTAATCCGAAATTTTGCTCTGATACCATAAATGTAACACCCCAAATGTAAATACATATAGGGTGCACCTTCATCATGCATTCAACGCGCGGAAGTCTAAATTTAAACTTTACGAATGCAAATATCAGAGTGCGGAATGGAAACACATAACCATACTTATTCCATATAAAATTAAAAGCGTTAAAACGTCAATACAAAATAAATAACACTAAACATTATTTAATGTAATCCCAAAAAGATTAACTAATCATAAATAAAAACATAATTTATGCCGCATCATAAGCCCAGTCATAATGTGGTTGTGGTTCCTCTAGCCATTGTGTACTTAGTGCTTCATCGAAATCATAATGTGGAAAAGCTTCTATTAATAATTTCATAGCCTCAGTCCATAGGCCTCTATTTGTTAGATCCTTTAGTTTCTCTTCCCAGGTAGGTGGAGTTTCTTCTTCTTTACGTACCAGTCTCTTACCCTTTCTTTCCCACATAACTTTCTTATTACTTTCTTTCATCTTTTCCTGAAATGGGTGGTCAAGGGGGGTGAGATTTTGGGGAAAATCTCAGTAAGGTTCACAGCTGGAGCATTCTCCAACTATGACGCTTACTCCTGCAACAGTTTATAATAACAATACAAAATGGAACATTTAACATCATCATATAAAAATATCATGCCATCATCATCATCATCATATTCCTGCCAGCTTTTACGGACCTACGGAGATACCCAGAGTCCTCGTCAGGTTGCAACTGGAGTATCAGTGCACATACCAACATTTAATAGCATGGTTTTAAGTTTCAAAAATATCATAATCACATAATGTAAAGCACTATAAACATATTGCAGTCAGACCATAACTTATCATAGTTTCATAATGGTGGCATACATAGAGAGATTACTTCAACAACTGTAAACACTTACAGTACTTGTCGTCCTTTACTTGTATACTTTCAACTTTTGATCTCTTTACTTGCCTGTTTGCTCCCTTGACTCCCTAACATCATCATATCATCTTTTAGTAACTTATATAACATTCAACATTTGTGTTTTATCCATGTATAGGTCTCGGCTTTGCAGGTTTAATTACCTAGAGGAGTTGTTTTGCTTACTTACCCACTTGTGTAGGTTTTAGGACATTATTAGGTCATCACAACACTTAATAGAATTATTAAAGATTTCATTCTAGGCATGTATAGGTTCGGCCACCATAGATAAACATCTAGGAATATAATTTTTAAAACATGCTTTCAATTATATTATTAACTTAACATGGTTAGATCCTTTCAACATTAATCAAATAAAACCTCTTTTAGCTACATACCATTCGGCCTTATTGCCCTAAAATACCTAAGGGATTACTTCTAAAACATGCTTCTAACATTATTGATAATTTATCATATTTAAATCCTAGAGCATCATTCAAAACATCATCTTATATATTCGGCCAACTAAGGTTATGATCATGCAAAATTGATTTAGAACCTAGGCTACTAAACATGCTAATCTAACATCATCATTTCATCATCTTTCATATCATTTAAACATCTCTTCATGCTTATAATTATCATACATGGTTCGGCCTTCTAGGGATCATATACTTAGGATATCACTTTCATGCTTTTACATGTCATTCCTAACCAAGAAGGTTCATAGGCTTACCTTTGATGATGATCAACGACTTAAGGAAACACTTCTTGACCTTTGACTACTTTGAATCTTCTTGAATGAACTTCCTTCCTCCTTGAACATACAAGGCCGCAAGCTTAAAGAGAGGAGAAGAGGGATTTTCTTGCTTAGAGATGAAGGGTTCTTTGGTGGAATTATTAGGAAGAAGGACTAAGATCCAGGCTTGTATTTGATCTTGGAACAATTAGGTATTTCTCACTAACACACTCACCATTTCGAAGCATTCATGGACTTCACAAAATGAACTAAACTCTTTGTTCTTTCCTTTGGTAGTGCCGCGGCTATAGAGGGAAAAAGGAGAGACTAAAGCTTGTTCAAATAGGCAACCTAGAAGCCTTGCCATTACTTGATTACTGGTAGGTTTCGATCACATTAAATGAGAGTAAGGTGGTGATTTGTTGTCATAGGTTAGATTGCTTAATTTAGGGACAAGAACATGATGTCAATTTCCTTGATTAAGAAAATTTAGTGATTGCTTGATTTAAGGAATTGATGATGTGTGACTAATCGTCATTAAAAGTTGCTCCCTTGATTTAAGGGATTGATGAGGTGTGACTAATCGTCATAAAGGTTGCTTCCTTGATTTAAGAAACAGAATTATTTGATTGATTGACATATTGTCATCAATTTGCTTGATTTAGGGAAAGTGATTGACTACTAATCATCATAATCCTAACTTCCTTGTTTAAAGGAATTTGACTGGCTTGACTTAAGGAAATTCGATTTGCATTTAATGGCTTGAAAATCAAATAAAATCAAATTCATTTCCTACACCTAGGCCGCGGATTTTAAATGCTTGGAAGGAAAAGATTTCCTTTAATTTTGGACCATGATTTATTCCTTAAGATTATGGACCTTTAACCTATTAACCTGACCTAATTTGTGCCTATTTTTCCATGATTTTATGACACTTTAAATTGACTTCTTAGAGCTTGTTTTCTCTAGTAAAACCGTGGGCTTCTTGCTTGTAGGGAAATAATTCTAATTTAATTCCTAGTCATATAGTACTTCTTTAGGTTTATTATGTCATGGCCTTACTTTGGGCTTTAACTTGATTTGGGTTTCATTTACCTTATTGGACTTTACTTTATCATATAGAGCTTTCTTTGTATCACTTGGACTTGTCCACATTAAATGGAATTAAAACTTCCTTTGTTGGGTTATACTTTGATCCATGAATTCATTGGATCCCTAATGCTTATGTCTTTGGTCCATTGGACCCATACTTCTAATTTACTTAATCATAAACTATTTCATCTGAAATGTCTCGTTTATTAATTATCATAATTCTTCATTAATCATGATACAATATTTAGGGTTGTTATATAATAGGCTTGGATGGTCCAAGATATTACTAATTAATTTAATTGGTTAAATTAATTATCAAATATTCAAATTTTGAATTTGAAATTTGAATTTTGAATTTGAATTTTGAAATTTGAATTTTGAATTTGAAATTTGAAATTTGAAATTTGAATTTTTAAATTTGAATTTTGAATTTGAATTTGAATTTTGAATTTGAAATTGAATTTTAAATTTAAATTTAGAATTTAAATGTTTGAACGTTTGAATTTAAATCTCTGAATTTGAATTTGAATTGGCTGTGAAAAGTTGTTTAATAACAAAAGGATAAGATGAGATCTTGTTGAAACAAATCCTTTGTATCAAGAGGAGATCTTTGGAGATCATCCAAGGCTGATTGGGGTGCTAGTTTTGGGTGGATATGAGTGTCATCCTGTTAACCAAACAAGCTCCAATCAGATTTGGTTGTTGAGAGAATCAGTGAGCTAGTTGGTTCAAACATGAATGCAACTACTCAACGTATTTGGTCCCCTTTTTGGGATGAATAAGGCGCTACATTTGGCTGGCCATATGATGGTCTTTAAGTCAAAATTTTGACTAGGTTTGAACTTAGTCTCATGAGGATAAGATAGGAGGTTGTTGGCTAGATTTGATTTGCAACAACTCCACTTATTTCTCCTTGATTGTGAGCCACTTTAAATTAGTTTTTAGAGTGAAAACTATGATTGTATCATAGTTTTCTCTCATCACTCTTGTGCGCCAACTTGGGTAGTTTTCTCCTTAGGGTTTTCACAAAAACACCTAGCCAATTCTACTCCAATCCATGCCCCACTCTTGTGAAATTTTCATGTTGAAGACTTCACTCTTCTAAACACTTTTACCTAGCCTCCTCCCTCACACATTGGACGCCTAGCAAGCTTGGTGTGGTGGTCAATTGGTGGCTTTCAAGAAAGTATTCTTGCATCTTGACGTGGGTGGTGTGGATCAACGTTAGAGGGTTTGAACCCTTCAAACCTGACAGTGATCTCCTTGCTGTTTGAATCACAAACAAAGGTAACATCATGCTGTCTTAAAGCATGAGTCTTGAATGCATGTGTAATTCCGCTTGAAAAATTTTGTCTTAGCACGAACCATAGTTCCAGCTAAGGGAACTAACGCAACGATCTGTTGCGCAAATCACGGCAGGAACACAATGCTTTCCAAACATACATCAACTCCCATGGCATTATCTCGGGAGACACCCCAAATATTCTTAGGCAAGAACTCAAGAAAGAGAAGAAGGACGAGGAGGGAAATATTCCTCAAAGGTTACAACTTTTGATGGGACTCCGTACGAGTACGCCATCGCATATGTTGAACATCATCACACATATATAAGACAAAGCAACAAATAATAAAGGAGCCATCACGGCTTATATAGCATCCATTTTGTCAACATTAGAAGCATTATCCCAAAACAGATTGGGGAAATCAACATTGTCTTGAACAAATTGGGGATACCCTGTTAGTATATGGATGTCCTAGAGAGAATCTTTTAATTAGATTAGGACATATGTGGACCTTTGTATTGTCGCAAATAAATAAAAGCACTATTTATCCTGTTTCATATTTTGTCTCAATATTACTGTTAATATTTTATATGAGTAACTGGATAAACCCCTTGGAATAAAATAGGTATCTCTTGAGTATGTGTGATGAGATCACGATCATGAGGATTCAAGGATACTGGATATTTATTCCTAATTTTATGTTCCTAGTATAGAGACACTGAGAATGGGGATCAGTGATCTCGGGTAAGACTAGCACGACTTATCTACTTGTATTCGGATGCAAGGTAAAAACCTCATGAGCTACAGATATGGAGATGTCTTAGCTAAAGTCGTGGGTGGATCTATAAGGGTATAGCTCGCACTGGACAGACCCACAAAAGAGACTTTATGAGGAAATCTCACAGAGAGTATCATTAGAGTACTCTCTTTATATTTGGGTATGTCTTTCCTTAGACCAGAAGTTATTACCTAGACTGTGTTCTAGAAGGCACGCTTTGATTGTATACCTCGTCTGCCTGAAACATGGAGACTCATAGGTATACTGTTGGGCTTGTCATGAAAGAGCACAAGGCTAGGGTGATAAGCTGAAGGAATTCATCAAATCTCTATGAGAGATTAGGTTATCTGTAAACCGAAGAAATCGGGATGACATTTACAGTGACTCGGGAATCTATGCATAGTAAAAGAGATCATGAGATGATCTGCCTTTAGAGTCAGTAAATTGAAGATTCTCTATTTCGAATAAAGCTTACCCTAAACCGCAAGGGTTGATACGCTTCCTTACCCTAGGTTTTATGGGAAGGTAACCGAGACGAAAAGAAATACATACGGCAACCAAAATGTGTAATAGGATGATAAAGTCATTAATCTAACTAGCTCTGGGGCAACAAAGCATTGCTAGTGCTCTGAGTTGTCATTAAATGGGTTGTGGGCTTGTTGGGCCCGAGCCCATTTATGTCAGTGGCTATGTTGGACCTAATTGGTCACACACTAACACCTTAATGTCATGATGATATAGCATTAAAGGTATTGGGCCTAATAATGGTTGTTAGCCCAAGATGAAGTTTGGAAGCCCACCTAAGAGGGAGAGGGCGCATGGTAATGTTAATGGGCTTGGATGGTCCAAGACATTACTAATTAATTTAATTAGTTAAATTAATTATCAAATATTTAAATTTTGAATTTTGAATTTGAATTTTGAATTTGAAATTTGAATTTTGAATTTTGAATTTTGAATTTTGAATTTTGAATTTGAATTTTGAAATTTGAATTTGAAATTTGAATTTGAATTTAGAATTTAAATGGTTGAACGTTTGAATTTAAATGTTTGAATTTGAATTTGAATTGGCTATGAAAAGTTGTTTCATAACAAAAGGATAAGATGAGATTTTGTTGGAACAAATCTCTTGTATCAAGAGAAGATCTATGGAGATCTCCAAGGGCTGATTTGGGGCGCCATTTTGGTGGGAGATGATTGTCATCTTGTCAAACCAACAAGCTCCAATCAGATTTGGTTGTTGAGAGAATCAGTGAGCTAGTTGGTTCAAACTTGAATGCAACAGCTCAAATGTATTTGGACCCTTTTTGGGCTGAATAGGGGCGCATGAATTGGTGGTCATATGATGACCATTGGTTCATAATTTTGACTAGATAAAGACCTAGTCTTATAAGGATTCAAAGAGGAGGTTGTTGGGATTTTTGAATTGCAACAACTCCACCTTTGTCTCACTCACTTGTGCGCCACTTTCATTATAAGTAAAGTAAAAAATTCTGATTTGATACACTAATTCTCTCCCTCTCTTGTGCGCCTAGTTGGTGAGTTCCTCCTTAAGGTTTTTAAAAGAACCTAGCCAATTCTTCTATATACCATTCCCACTCTTGTGAAGTTTTCATGCTGGAGACTTCACTCTTCTAAACACATATACCTAGCCTTCTTCTTCACTTATTGAGCGCATAGCAAGCCTCTCTGTGGTGGTCAATTGGTGGCTTTTAAGAAAGCGTTCTTGCATCTTGACGTGGGTGGTGTGGATCAACGTTAGAGGGTTTGAACCCTTCAAACCTAACACTGATCGTCTTGGAGTTTTGAACTCACAAACAAAGGTAACATCGCATGCCATAAAGCATGATTCTTGATTGCATGTGTAATTCTGCATATGAAAAATTTTGTTTTTCCCTCTCTCATGCTACGGCCTTCAAGGCCATTTTACTTTCATACCCCCATTACAAACCAAAATTTAGAAAAATCCTAAACAGAATCACACTGTCTGGATTGACATATCTTGAGGACCATCATTGTCTTCAACGCGATCCTCACCTGCGGTAGGAGGTCCTTCACAGGTTGGCTCTTGCATGGACGGCGTGATAGTCTCAGTATCCATCGCATTGATTAGCTCCATCGGAACCTCTTGATCTTGGTCATTGAGCGTCACCAGCTGGTCGTCCTTAAAATAGTAGAAGTAATGGACATTCTCCAATTTGGCGGAAGGATTGAAAAAGCGTACTTGCTCCATAATATTAGAATAAGTACCCTCAGCCTCCTTCTCAAATAAACCCTAATACCTCTTAACCTCACTGGTCAAGAAAGCTTTCTCCTCGGCCCAAGTATCAGTGTTTCCTTCCAGCTCCAAGACACACTTGTTCAGATCAGCTTTTTCCGCTTCCAATCCCTTATTGGAGGTTATCATCATCTTTAAGGCGCTATCTTTCTTCTCCACAACCACCTTCAGTTTGGCTACCTCTTCCTCTGACTTCTTTAATCTTTCTTCAAAATCAGCACGTTGCTGAGCATTTTCACCCTTCAGCTCATCAATGCGCTCCTTCAAGAAATCCACCGAGCCTGCTACATGGAATGAAGTTATAATTACAAGCACGATATCGTATAACCAAATAGTAAAGTAGCAAGTGACTTACCAGGCATAGACATGATGAACTGGTTTGCTATGCTCAGATTAACAGAAGTCATTAGCCATTAGTCTCTTGATAGTGCTTCAATACGGGGACCGACTTCTCTACCCTTGGCATACATATCTTTGTCGAATCCCCAGCCGTCACCAAAATAGACGAAGTCTAGCCACCCTACGTTGGACTTCCCATCTATTTCATCAAAGGTTCTTTTCTTTCCCCTCGCGGTGTCTTCTGTCACTGCCTCAAGAGGGATGACATGCATGGGGGGCAGCAGGAGGACTTAAGGGCTTCACTAGTGACTTCAATCGTGCAACAACATGTTCGCTCGATTCTGCAATAGTCGCAGCAACAGACATGGAAGGCTTGGGGGATGCGGAGGAACCAGTGATAGCACCGCGATTGGCCGCTATCTTTTCCAACCTACTCAGTGAAGCCTCCATTGAACTATCTGCAACAAATATGAAAAACGGCATTCACGTTAGAAATATCCAAACACCTTTATACATAAAGCTATACACGGTTCTTTCTCCGGGAACTTAGCAAACAAATAGAAATATAAATTACCCAAATAAGCTCGAATATCATCATCCGAGTATTCATTCAAAATTGTATACGTGCTCAGAGAGCCCGTATCAGAAGGCTCACGCACGATATTACTTATAGTAGTCACGGTCTTCTGCTCCAAGTCGCTCAAATCATCAAAATTATAAACTAAGTTGGCTCCCTCCAATGAGTGCTCAGTCCAGTATAAAGGAAAGAAGGGAGTCCCATCATCTCTTAAGAAAAAAAGGGTGGTATCTTTGGTAGGGTGAATTTTGAAGTATTTCGTGGTCCAATTGTTGATCTTCCTACAGTACGACCAACAGAACTTCACCTTGCTTCTGAACGATATCCAGCTTGAACGCGGTCCCATCACACTGAACATGTATAAGAATGACTCTACTGATTGAAAAAGGCCATAGGCCTTGCAGACCATCTCATACACTCTGATAAAACCCCAGGCATTGGGGGTCAGCTATGAAGGCGCCACATTTAGATTCGCCAGTAATTTACAAACGAAAAAAGAAAAGGGAAGACGAACTCCTATGGACAAAAAGAAATAGGAGTACATCATCATAAAGTGTCGGGTTGATCCTTCTGCCCGTGAAGAACAAACGCGCTCATTCTTCAGGACGACGTCGACCTCCCACTAATCGTCAAAAGCTTTGTCAGGAGTGAGGTGGATAGTGGTTGTCACTTCCGCCAGCTCTCCTGGAGAACAAAACACAGACTCGGTATCCAACACCGTATCTGTCACCCAACTTAGGGATTCCTCATCCCTCAGGTTCCGTTTAACGGGGGACTCATCCCCAGGATCGAAACGTATAACCTTCTTCTTAGACTCAGGGTTCAACTTCTGTTTCTTCTTTTCGGTAGCACCACGCTTCTCGGTAGCACCGCGTCTTGCCATTATTTCCTTGATTCAGGGAGACACAAAATCTGATTTAGAAGAGGAAGAATCAATAGATGAAGATGAATCAGATGAAGCAGAGACAGCAAATGCAGATTTAAAATTATCAAAATTGCTTTTCTTAAAAGGATACCCTGCCAGATATATCACATTTAACGGTAAGGGACTTGGACTTTTTCGACCGCGATACCCTTGCGCGATAGGAGGCGAAGTATCGCGCAACGAATTTGGGGAAGAAGATTCAGGGCCCACTGTATTTTCAGACACACCATCACTACCACTCCACTCAGAACTGAGAAGGAATCACTCGAAATAAAAATAGGCATAAGCATTTTACCAGAAACCTGGGGAAACAAAGATGAACTTTGTTGAGACAATGTCTTTCCGCGATTGGATTGTCGCGAAGATGACCCAATTCAAACCTACGAACAGAGGAGACATGGCTATCATAAGCTTTGAGACAGGGGGCAACACATTCCTTAGTAGGCCATTCTCCCCTGGTTCCCAAAGACCTTGATCTTGGTAACAATCTCGAAGGAGGATTGGACGAGCCAGACCATTTGAAAAATCTGATAAAGTTCGCACATTTGCGATTATCAGACATACCTCAAACACGAGGAAGAAAGGCTAAATAAAGAAGATGAAGAAACACAGACAAGGTAATAAGGGAGGAGGAAGAACATACCTGAGATTTATACTTCGGAATAACAAACCACGAGCAGGACGTGTCACCACTGGAAATACAGAAGGAATCAGAAAGCACCGAGGAATGAAAGATTTCTCATAATATCAACGAAGTGTTTTTTTCCCTCCAAACTAAAAAGCTCAACACAAACACGAAAGGTTTTCTCAAACGGACAGTCCGAAAGCCATGAAACGTGTTGAGTAAACCGGTTTTGAAGGGACACGTGGTAAGAAGGGGAAGCGTTTTCACTTCAAAAACCACCCACGCTTACCCTTAAACACCCACGTAATGATACCAACATATAATGCTTCTGACAGTTAAACGTCTAATCCACCGTTCTTAAGCGGTTAATAATCATGATGATACTTTAACATGATTACCACGGTAAACAGACAGGGCATATGAGATACAACTACCGCGCTTGAACAACATATAGCTCACAGCTTTGCCACATGGCAAAACCGCAAGCTAGGGGGAAACTGATCTGGATAAAATATAGGTCCATTAGAGGCCCAACGATATACGGGGAAGCTCAAACCCATCAAGGTTCCAGAGCAAGCACGATGGACCGACACAGCGCATAAGACGCGATGCACTCATCGCGCTGGACAAGACGCGATGCACATATCGCGGATAAAACCCTCTTAAGGAAGCTAACTTAAGGCCCAAGGCAATCCTACCGCGCCTTTATTCCAATAAAAGGCAGACAGCTCCAGCTTGCCGCGACTCTACAATTGGAGATAAAGCTACTCAGGTTCTAGCCTGACCTGCAGCCCAAACCAGGCCAATCAGAGGCCATACCGCCTTACTAAGACGACATCATAACCGCTATATAAACAAATGATACAACACCAAGGTACGATCATCCTTTACAATAATAACATAAAAACTCCTGCATCTGATATTGACTTAAGCATCGGAGTGTCTTCGCAGGTACCCCCCTATTTGGATCCAACGCGCAACTAGAAAGGACAGAAACAATCCAACTTTAACTTCAGGCCTGTAACCCCCTCTCTTGTAGGCCTCCAAGAGAGTAGTTTGCTAAGCGGAATTAGAGTTCTTTAATAGTATTTTAGAGACTAATTTTTTTTTTCGCTTTTACATTGCCAATTAAAACTAAAGAGGGGATCTGGTTAATTACAAAAATCAGAGTACACAAAATTTCTTAAACTTATTAAAAATATAAATTTCCTGATAGACCTTGCTGTCTTTAAAAATTCGTATAAAATCCAGTTCAACGATTCAAAAATATATTCTTTGTAATATGGAAACTAGACATCTGGGGCTTCACGTTCATATAAAATATATTCTTTGTAATATGGAAACTAGACATCTGGGGCTTCACGTTCAACGATTTACACTGATATTGTTAACATTAATTATGATATTAAGCGCAGTTACAATCACAACAATTCATTTATAAAAATGCGAGTAAACTTTTTCCTTTTTATTACGCGAGCATTTAAAACAATAATAAAGCGTAATAAATAAAAGCTGTGACCGCAACTGTAAACTCTTTATGGAATAATATTATAAACTACTTAGATATCATAAAACACTCATCTCAAGTCACTAAGGGATTCCCATAAACCCACCTAGCTAAAATCTCACTTTTACGTTTTCTATCTATCCAAACATGGTTCGGTATTTTAATTACTACGGAGAATCCGGATTATACGAACCTCCCATATTTTGATATGTTATTCTACACTTAAATACCTTTCTAACAAGCTATCACACGAGTCATAAAGTTCTCGTTTGCTCCGGATATCGCCGTTTGAAGTTGGACAAGCAAATCTGCCAGCCAACCTCAAACAGGCTCCAAACAACTCTCACTCTATCCCTGATTATGGAAATTTCACTCAACCAATTGCTCTCAAATTTTTATACAGTAAACTATACACCTAAAGATTCAATTTTACATATCATACACTTCATTTGACCAAGAAACGAAGCGGGAATAAAATTTCCAAAAACTGCCAGAAACAGCCCCTGCATAGGCATGTTCTGGATAGTCCGTATTCAATGGCTTCTACAGGGCTTCGTGCAATTCAAAAAATTCTAAAATTTTAACACAAACTAGACGACATCTCAAGCTTAAAAACAGCGTATGGCAAGTCCCTATCGGACCTCTATGGAGGGAGATATGCTCTCCCAAAGTTCACCTAAATTCTGCCAATTTCTAGAAATTTCGCCAGAGTTTCCTTTATTTTTCCAATAAATTCAAACTTTGCAAATGTGTTATCTAACCTCAATTTTGTACCTAATAATCATGGGTGGAACACAAGGACCAGCAATGCCTTGGTGCTCTTACAACCCTTCACAATTTAATCCAATTACTCAATTTACATCTTGTTATTTACATTTTAAAAGCTTAACATATTTCAATCACCTTAACCCATTTTGTATGCATTCTTTCTACATACACATAATTATCAACTAAAATAGGCCTATTGCCCTTTCATCATACATCATCCTTAATAATACACAAGGTCCAATATTACAATTACAATTTTCCAATGTAAATCATAATGCCATAAATTCTCCAAATACAACGTAATGAATTAGACCTCAAAATAAAGCATAACGAATATATAACTGAACTTATGCAAAAAGATGGCATGAACAAATATGATAGTATACATAAACCTAAACCCATATGCAATGTTCATGCCCTAAGTTTAGCCTAGGCCAAGTGGCCACAAAATGCAAAACAATGGCTATAACACCTCGCATTTCTAAATTATATGTTAATATATTAAATGAGGATTGAAGGGAAAGATTAGTGCAAATCCTGGAAATTAGGCTAAATACAAAGAAGGGGTAAAATAGTAATTAGCCAAACACACAACCCTAGGAAGGTAAAATTGAGTAGGAGGTCTCAGATGATAAAAATAACCCCGGAAATGGATTCAGAACGAAAAATTGAGTGGTTAGGCAAGTTTCAGAAAATTCTGTGAATAGTGTTTTTACCGGGTAAAAATATCGCGGTACGATTGCACCGTAAAATGTGTCGATTGAGTTTTGAGCTCTAAGTTTGGATATAAGTTATAAATGGTGTATAGGACTAGGAAATATGAATTCTAATGAAAATTGACAGAAATTAGTAAGTTTGGGGAAGCGTGCCTACGACGCGCGTAACAGCTTAAAACAATATTTTCTCCGAACGACCGGAAAACTCCGGATTCATCTGATCAAGGGTAATTAAAGGACAATGGTTAATGTTAAAAATTAGAGTTTCTAAATAGGTTATGAATTTATGGACGTTTAGTGGAATCAGAGGGAAATTCGAATTAGTTTGAATCTCGTGAGGAGGCGGTGGGACCCACCCCACTTAAATCACTTAAGGCACATGTCAAATCACTATTCATGTTCATCTTCCCCTCCTTTTCTCTCTCTCAAAACCGAGCCCTCACCCCCTCCATGGCCAAAACACTTCAAGTTTTCTTTCTCTCCTAACTTAGTCATCCAAGCACCAAATTAAGTGATTTTTGTCTTGAAATTTGTTGGAAACAACCTTCTAAACACATTGGTGGTAGTCTTGAGCCTTGAAACCCACTATATTTTGAGAAATTCCCTCCCCAAAACCGCGACCCTTTGTTGTAGATTTGTGTTCATGGAGTTGTTTGGAGCTCCAATGGTTTAGTATGTCTTGGAGGAGCCTTAGGCAAAGCTATTGAGTAAGTTTCATCACTTTTTACTGGTTGGATTGTTGATTTTGATTTATGAACCCTAAGTGCATTTTGTATGATTTGTGTAGTTATAGAGCTCAAATGGAAATTGTGTATTAGATGAATATGTCTTAGAATGATGTGTTGGAGCTATAAATGCAATAAAAATTATTGAGAAAATGTGCTCATAACTTAGGAAAATTTGGATGAAAGGTCATGACTTTGTGTTGGAGATTGTTGTTAGAATTATGTAATTGGATTGTTATATGGTTGTATGAGTTAATAATAGGATTGTATGAGGTGTGGAGTAGTTGAATTGGATTGAAAATCCCTTGGGGTATACCTATGATGATTTCGGCCTTATGTAGAATCATAGGGATTGGATGTTGTAAAAATTATTTGGATGATGTGTTGTGTGTTAAATGGTAATTAGAAGGGTTGTGTGATGGTTGGAAGCTATGGAAATCGATGGAAAAATATTGGATGGTGTTGGATGGTGTGTTGAACCTAGAATGAAATAAATGGGCAAAATGATGTTAAGATGGTGTAAAATGAAAAGTGACACCTAAAATGACATTTTGGTAACCTAAGAGTGCTTAAGAAAATTAGAAAGAAAATAAAGAAAAATAAATTGTGTTTTAACACATAGGTGGCCGAACCTCACTAGTGGGGGAGGAGATTTTGACGTTTTTGGATTTTGATAGATTTACCGTGTGTTGATGATCTATACATGGTCATTGTAGGTTGCCGTACGTGGATTTGAACCCCGAACCGTGAGCTCGGTAGGTTGCCCTTGGTCCCGGACCAAGTGGGATTGTGGTGAGTATTATGGAACCATGCTCGTTGAATTAACAACTTGCATGTGTTTGGATGAATGGTAATTAATTAGGAATGTCCTGTGTGTAGGCATTTATGTTGTGTAACTAGCTCGGAAGATATATTGTAGTGGAGCTGCAAGAGAGGATTATACCGGTAATCCCTTGTTACTGGAGTTTGATCCCCGTTTGTGTTCCACCATGCCCGTTGAGGGTAATGGAAGGAAATGTATGTAATTAATATAGGATAACATGGTCATGCATATTGTATGTGTGTTGGTACATAGCATGTACCGTGTCTCTGGCCAGTAGACGTGTTACCTTCAGGCATTACAGACTTCCACTGGATAGGTCTCTGAGAGGGAGTTCCAGTTGACCTGGGGTCGTGGTATGTGATCCGGATAAGAGCACACTAGGAAGCCTCAGGTGGTTACGGATGGAGGGTGCCTTGGTTTGATGTTCTAGGAACACGCATTGGTTTGAAACCCGTAGGCTTATATGTCGAGCCAATAGGCTGGACGTTGCGTGGTTTTGTCATTGACCATTCTACCTTTGTCGTATTTTGTATCCCTAGGCTCCCCTATTTCACTAAATCCCTCGCTTTATCCCGTTTTAAGATGTTATGTTATGTTATTTATCTGCATCGAAGTGAACCATTGGGCAGAGTATTCTCCAGAACCTCTGGGCTATTGAGATATATTCGTATATCTCACCCTGCTTTGGGGGCTTTAATTCAGGAGGTAGCAGTGGAGTTGGAGCGGCGGGCAAGAAGCCCGTAGGATGATTGGACGTAGGATTTGCTATTTTTCATTTTGTTGGCCATTGGGCCTAGGCTAGACTTAGCTCATGAACAATGCATGTGATTAGGATTATGAGTATTGTAACACCCTTAATGAGGCCATCAAAGGTGTAACATTGCTTGACATTCAATGCGCGGAATCCATGTACTTAAGCGTGGTTAACTTAAAATTTACTAATGGGAATTAACTTCGTTCATTCCCCTAACTTATCTATTCCTCTAGTCATGAGTTTCTCTTTTTCTTTGTCTACGGTCTACTTACACATTAATCTCTACTTGGTTACCCTACTTATACTTATGCGCTATTTTAGGAGCTCACTTACATGATCATAATTTTAGTGTTGACTACTACCCAGTGGGTAGTTACTTAAGTGTCTTATGCGGATAATGGCTTATGTTACTTAATCTTTCCTACTAAATTCATAAGTCCATAAAACATAAACATCCCAAAATATCGTACTTCAAAGGCATATAAGAGGTTCAAAATAATCTAAGTGGCATAGTCTATTACAGTCATCCCAAATTAGAACTTAAGTACACCCTTAGGGAGGTGCCTCTTCAAGCCACATGGGCCCAGCTAGAGCAGATATAATATAGTCTGCCTCCAAGAGCTTTCCTTCGGCCAGTAAGTTCTCAAATATCTCCGTTATTTTGGAGTCATTATCAACTGCACGTGGTTGCGCAGGTTCCTCTTCAACTCGTACCAGCCTCTTTCCCTGTCTTACCCATTTAGTCATTTTTTTTCCTGAAAGTGGGTTTCCCCAAAGAGGGGTGAGATTGGGGGTCTCAGTAAGGACTCACGGTTGGAGCAACCTCCAAACCATGATGCTTACTCCTGCAATAGTCACATAATAACATGTACAATAATAGAATGGAAAAACATTGGAAACATAGTTTGGAAAATAATCATGCTTTCATATCATCATACCAACCCTGCCATGGCAATTACTCTCCATGGTCTTATGGACGAATACCCAGGGTCCTCGTCAGGTTGCCTCTGTGGTATTAGTGCACAGGCCATCTTACAAAACTTGCATGAATAAACATTAGTTCCAAACAACCAAACATATCATGTAATGCATCATATAACATATTGCAGTCAAACCTCACTTTAACTTAAAGGGGTGGCAACCATAGGGTAGCCGCTTCAACAACCATAAATCACTTACAAATTTTCGCTTTGTAAATTCTTCCCGTAGGTGATGGATTCGGCCAAATGAAGGTCCTAGTATCTTGGATCTCTTTTCAAGCTTTGGTTTGTCCTAGCCACATATTCAACCTTAGTACATGGTTCTAAAATTAAAAGATCTAAACTTTAATATTCTTCATGTCATAGGTTCGGCTCTCTAAGGATGAAAATGCCTAGGAGATAATTTTTACTAATTGTTTTCATGCATAAGTCATATTGTAGGGCATACATTTCGGCCACACATCATGGTATTAAGAAAACCTTCACATATTTCCCCTTTAGGCTTATTAGGGTTCGGCCATTTAGAGGGTGCATGCCTAGGGATAATTTTTGACAACATGTTCATGGGTCTAATACTCATCAAGTTCGGCCATTTAGGGTTAATGCCATTTAGGTGGTAATTCTTCAAGTAATGCTTTCCTACATGTTGTTTAAAACATCTACTTCAACACTTTTCATATTACCTTAAAGAACATATTCAATATCTAGTCGGGTACATATAGATTCGGTCATTTAGGGTTAGGTTGCTTAGTAAATATTGTGAATATTTAGAGGGTGCATGCATACCTTTGAGGTTCGGCCATTTAGGGATGATATACTTAAGAGGTGATTTTAAAGATGAAAGATGCATGCATGACTTTATTAGTCCAAGATCTAGTCATCTAAACTAGTTAGAGTTCATTCTACTCACTTGAAGGGATAAAAGGGTTCATGAAATCTTACCTCAAAGATGATGTCCAAAATATAACTCCAACTTGATCTTCAAGTAGTCCTCTAGGATTGAGAGTTGCTTCTAACCTCTTCTTAATCTTTCTTTACGTAAGTCTAAGAAGAGAGGAGAGTTGTTGGTTCACTTGTTTCTTGTTTATGAGTGGGTGGCTAGAAGTGAGGGAGTGTGTCCTTGCTTTGGTTCTTTAGGTAGTGTACGGCTAGGAAGGGGAGAGGCCTTTGTTTGTACAGCTTTTTATTCAAGTCTCCCTAATCATCATGCCTAGGATAGGATAGGCTAGGTCTTGGTTGAGTGTGGGGTAAGCAAGTCTCCTCACATTGTTCAAGGTTGTCATAAGCATGGGGAAGGGGTAATGATAGTGTGTAGAGTGTAGGACACTCAAGGTGTCATACGCATGGGGGACTCTTGCATTTCTATCTAGAAAACAAAACTTCATCATTATTCACTTAGGAAGTGGTGCGCGTGAATCGAAGGGGTTCTAGGTGTGTAGCGCCTAAGTGGAAGGAAGATAAGGCTCACATTAATTGCTTGAAGGGTAGTGTGCATGGGGAGAAGAACTTTTGTATGACATGCCTTGGTTAGGGAAACGAGGTGCATCCTTAATTACTTTGGGGAATGAGGTGCATGGGAAGGAGGAAGGTCTTTGCGTGTACCAATGTTAATTGCTTTAATCATCATTGAAGAAATGTTGGTTAATGTGTAGGGCCTTTTGTCTTTTAGCTTTCCATAATTGAATTCTAGGATAGAGTGTCTTTGGGACTTCCCAATGCATGGGGTTTGGGAATCACCTTGAGTATGTCACACTCATCATAAGGTGTGTAAGAACAAGTCTTCCCTTTTCATGCTAATTATTGCGCCTAGGGAGATGGAGAAAAGGTGGCTTCACCTTTTTAATCATGCATTGGGGAAGACTTGTGCGCCTAGGGAAGAGGGAAAGTGAGCCTACTTTTATGAAGGGAATCTTGGTTTATGTTCCCTTGATGTGTTACCTTGGGAGATGGATAGACTTGTGTCATGCATGGCTTGAGTGTGTAAGAAGGAAGCTTCCTTTTCTTGTCATGTGTGCGCCCTCCAAGGTAGCTTAAGGGAAAGTAATGTTGCTTTTGGTTACAGTAAGTCACATGCATTGGTTAGGTTTGGAGTATTTCTTACACAAACTCCTTCCTTATTTAGCGCCTAGGGGAATGTGAACACAACTTCCTTTCCTTCTCTCCTTGTCATGGCCTAAGTTATCATGTGGGGAGGTGTAACTTCATACAAATTCTTCCTATCATGTGTTGCCACCTCATCTAGGGCTTATCTTTGAATTGGATTGGGCATAGTGGTGTTTTCGGCCCAATAGTGTTGATGGAGAGGTTTGATCATTAGTAAATGGGCTTAGGCTTTGTTTGAGTGGTGTGGGCTTGGGTCTTTATGTACTTACTAATTGGGCTACTCCTTATTCAATTCATAAAATGGGCTTGCATTGCTTTGGGCTTATATCCTTTCTCACTTGATCTTAACTTATTTATATTCTTAAGTGGGTTGGGCTAGGACATTGTTTGGGCTTTAAACCACATTGGGTTAAGTTATTAATTATCTTATTTAAAGTGGGTTCTAGCTTAGGACTAATGTTGCTTATTCAAAGCTACTCGTTCACTGAATGTGGACTTGATCCCTTTTCATTTCATTTCATTAGGCTAATTTCGAGTACAAGATTTTTGGGTTATTACATCCACCCTACCTAATAAAATTTTCGTCCCGAAAATTACAAACATTCTAAGTCGGGGTACTTCTGCCGGATCTCGTCTTCTCGCTCCCAGGTTGCTTCTTCGGTAGTCCTTCCTTGCCATTGTACCTTTACCATTGGTATCACCTTGCTGCGAAGGCGCTTCTCTTCTCTGTCTAGAATTTTGTAGGGTACTACCGGAATCTTCAAGTTGGGTCTTACTTCCACAGCATCCGGTAACACCACATGTGAGGGATCTGCCAAATATTTCTTTAATTGGCTTACATGGAATACATCGTGAAGATTTGCCAGATTGGGTGGTAATGCTAACTGATAGGCTACTGGTCCTACCCTTTTCAGAATCTGATAGGGACCGATATAGCGTGGGCTTAACTTCTTTACACCGAGAGCTCTACCAACACCAGTAACAGGGGAGAGCTTGATGAACACATGATCCCCTACTTCAAATTCTAGGGGTCGGTGCTTCAAGTCATAATAACTTTTCTGCCGATCTTGGGCTTTCCGCAACCTGTCGCGGATCATCTTAATCTGCTCTGTCGTTTCTTTCACCATGTCCGGCCCGAACATTTCTCTGTCGCCCACTTCTTCCCAGCATACAGGTGTACGACACCTCCTTCCATAAAGTGCTTCATACGGGGCCATACCGATACTGGCATGATAACTGTTATTGTAAGAGAATTCTGCCAATGGCAGATACTGATCCCAACAACCTTCCTTCTCTAAAGCGCAGGCTCTTAACATGTCTTCAAGTGTTTGTATTGTTCTTTCTGTCTGCCCATCTGTTTGGGGGTGATATGCCGTGCTCAATCGCAGTTGGGTCCCAAACGCCTGCTGTAATGAATACCAGAACCGGGACGTAAACTTAGGATCCCGATCACTGATTATGCTTTCAGGGACGCCATGTAATCTTACAATCTCTTTTACATAAATCTGAGCCAATTTCTCTGTCGTGTAAGTTCCTTTTACCGGTATAAAGTGAGCTGATTTGGTCAATCTGTCGACCACTACCCAGATGGCATCATAGCCTGCTTGAGTTCTGGGTAGGCTGGTTACGAAGTCCATAGATATACTCTGCCATTTCCACTCGGGGATGCTCAAGGGCTGTAGGGTGCCTGCCGGCCGCTGATGCTCAATCTTTACTTTCTGACACACCATGCACTTGCTTACGTATCTTCCCACATCTCTCTTCATTCCTTTCCACCAGAAATTCTTTTTCAAGTCTGCGTACATCTTGGTGGCTCCTGGGTGTATTGAGTATTGGCTCTTATGTGCTAGCTCCATGACTTCCTCTCTCAAGAGCTTCGTAGGGACAACTATTCTCCCTTGGAAGGTAATTATACCTTGCTGGTTCAGGCTCACACCAGATTGATTCCTTAGCCTCTTTAAACAGTCGACGGCTTGCTGAGCCTGTTTGATCTTTTCTAGTAGTTCGTCGGTGATCTGCACCGCCCAATATTCGGCCTCGCATTCGCTATTCATCACTGCTAGGCCTAAGTTTCGGAAGTCCTCTATCAGTTGATGCTCGGCTATCATCATGCTTGTGACCATTCTGGTTTTTCTGCTCAAGGCATCTGCAACTACGTTCGCCTTGCCGGGATGGTATTGCAATTCAAAGTTGTAGTCCTTTATGAACTCCATCCAACGACGCTGTCTCATGTTCAGTTCTTTTTGATCGAACAAGTACTTGAGGCTCTTGTGATCGCTATAAACTGTTGTGGTTGCACCGTACAGGTGATGACGCCATATCTTCAGGGCAAACACGATCGCTGCTAGTTCTAGATCGTGAGTGGGGTAGTTTTCTTCATGCGGCTTCAACTGTCGGGATGCATATGCTACTGGTCTGCCATGCTGCATCAGTACACATCCCAAGCCTATCTTGGAGGCATCACAGTATACCTCAAATGGTTCCTCCGGGTCTGGCAGTGTCAGTACTGGAGCTGTAGTCAACATTCTCTTTAACTCTTGGAAACAAGCTTCACATTCCTCGGTCCACACAAAAGGGACCTGCTTTCTTGTCAATCGGGTAAGTGGCAATACCCGCTTCGAGAATCCTTCAATGAATCTCCGATAGTATCCTGCTAGTCCAAGGAAGCTCCTTGATCCACTGCTACTCCTTTCTCTGAAATTACATGTCCAAGAAACTGAATCTCTGGCAACCAGAATTCACACTTTGATGGTTTCGCATACAGTTGTTTCTCCCGCAATACCTGTAGCACAATTCTCAAGTGTTCTTCATGCTCCTCTTTG
>NW_026898460.1:0-5436 GCF_033153095.1 Gastrolobium bilobum
CCCTAAACCCTAAACCCTAAAACCCTAAACCCTAAACCCTAAACCCTAAACCCTAAACCCTAAACCCTAAACCCTAAACCCTAAACCCTAAACCCTAAACCCTAAACCCTAAACCCTAAACCCTAAACCCTAAACCCTAAACCCTAAACCCTAAACCCTAAACCCTAAACCCTAAACCCTAAACCCTAAACCCTAAACCCTAAACCCTAAACCCTAAACCCTAAACCCTAAACCCTAAACCCTAAACCCTAAACCCTAAACCCTAAACCCTAAACCCTAAACCCTAAACCCTAAACCCTAAACCCTAAACCCTAAACCCTAAACCCTAAACCCTAAACCCTAAACCCTAAACCCTAAACCCTAAACCCTAAACCCTAAACCCTAAACCCTAAACCCTAAACCCTAAACCCTAAACCCTAAACCCTAAACCCTAAACCCTAAACCCTAAACCCTAAACCCTAAACCCTAAACCCTAAACCCTAAACCCTAAACCCTAAACCCTAAACCCTAAACCCTAAACCCTAAACCCTAAACCCTAAACCCTAAACCCTAAACCCTAAACCCTAAACCCTAAACCCTAAACCCTAAACCCTAAACCCTAAACCCTAAACCCTAAACCCTAAACCCTAAACCCTAAACCCTAAACCCTAAACCCTAAACCCTAAACCCTAAACCCTAAACCCTAAACCCTAAACCCTAAACCCTAAACCCTAAACCCTAAACCCTAAACCCTAAACCCTAAACCCTAAACCCTAAACCCTAAACCCTAAACCCTAAACCCTAAACCCTAAACCCTAAACCCTAAACCCTAAACCCTAAACCCTAAACCCTAAACCCTAAACCCTAAACCCTAAACCCTAAACCCTAAACCCTAAACCCTAAACCCTAAACCCTAAACCCTAAACCCTAAACCCTAAACCCTAAACCCTAAACCCTAAACCCTAAACCCTAAACCCTAAACCCTAAACCCTAAACCCTAAACCCTAAACCCTAAACCCTAAACCCTAAACCCTAAACCCTAAACCCTAAACCCTAAACCCTAAACCCTAAACCCTAAACCCTAAACCCTAAACCCTAAACCCTAAACCCTAAACCCTAAACCCTAAACCCTAAACCCTAAACCCTAAACCCTAAACCCTAAACCCTAAACCCTAAACCCTAAACCCTAAACCCTAAACCCTAAACCCTAAACCCTAAACCCTAAACCCTAAACCCTAAACCCTAAACCCTAAACCCTAAACCCTAAACCCTAAACCCTAAACCCTAAACCCTAAACCCTAAACCCTAAACCCTAAACCCTAAACCCTAAACCCTAAACCCTAAACCCTAAACCCTAAACCCTAAACCCTAAACCCTAAACCCTAAACCCTAAACCCTAAACCCTAAACCCTAAACCCTAAACCCTAAACCCTAAACCCTAAACCCTAAACCCTAAACCCTAAACCCTAAACCCTAAACCCTAAACCCTAAACCCTAAACCCTAAACCCTAAACCCTAAACCCTAAACCCTAAACCCTAAACCCTAAACCCTAAACCCTAAACCCTAAACCCTAAACCCTAAACCCTAAACCCTAAACCCTAAACCCTAAACCCTAAACCCTAAACCCTAAACCCTAAACCCTAAACCCTAAACCCTAAACCCTAAACCCTAAACCCTAAACCCTAAACCCTAAACCCTAAACCCTAAACCCTAAACCCTAAACCCTAAACCCTAAACCCTAAACCCTAAACCCTAAACCCTAAACCCTAAACCCTAAACCCTAAACCCTAAACCCTAAACCCTAAACCCTAAACCCTAAACCCTAAACCCTAAACCCTAAACCCTAAACCCTAAACCCTAAACCCTAAACCCTAAACCCTAAACCCTAAACCCTAAACCCTAAACCCTAAACCCTAAACCCTAAACCCTAAACCCTAAACCCTAAACCCTAAACCCTAAACCCTAAACCCTAAACCCTAAACCCTAAACCCTAAACCCTAAACCCTAAACCCTAAACCCTAAAACCCTAAACCCTAAACCCTAAACCCTAAACCCTAAACCCTAAACCCTAAACCCTAAACCCTAAACCCTAAACCCTAAACCCTAAACCCTAAACCCTAAACCCTAAACCCTAAACCCTAAACCCTAAACCCTAAACCCTAAACCCTAAACCCTAAACCCTAAACCCTAAACCCTAAACCCTAAACCCTAAACCCTAAACCCTAAACCCTAAACCCTAAACCCTAAACCCTAAACCCTAAACCCTAAACCCTAAACCCTAAACCCTAAACCCTAAACCCTAAACCCTAAACCCTAAACCCTAAACCCTAAACCCTAAACCCTAAACCCTAAACCCTAAACCCTAAACCCTAAACCCTAAACCCTAAACCCTAAACCCTAAACCCTAAACCCTAAACCCTAAACCCTAAACCCTAAACCCTAAACCCTAAACCCTAAACCCTAAACCCTAAACCCTAAACCCTAAACCCTAAACCCTAAACCCTAAACCCTAAACCCTAAACCCTAAACCCTAAACCCTAAACCCTAAACCCTAAACCCTAAACCCTAAACCCTAAACCCTAAACCCTAAACCCTAAACCCTAAACCCTAAACCCTAAACCCTAAACCCTAAACCCTAAACCCTAAACCCTAAACCCTAAACCCTAAACCCTAAACCCTAAACCCTAAACCCTAAACCCTAAACCCTAAACCCTAAACCCTAAACCCTAAACCCTAAACCCTAAACCCTAAACCCTAAACCCTAAACCCTAAACCCTAAACCCTAAACCCTAAACCCTAAACCCTAAACCCTAAACCCTAAACCCTAAACCCTAAACCCTAAACCCTAAACCCTAAACCCTAAACCCTAAACCCTAAACCCTAAACCCTAAACCCTAAACCCTAAACCCTAAACCCTAAACCCTAAACCCTAAACCCTAAACCCTAAACCCTAAACCCTAAACCCTAAACCCTAAACCCTAAACCCTAAACCCTAAACCCTAAACCCTAAACCCTAAACCCATAAACCCTAAACCCTAAACCCTAAACCCTAAACCCTAAACCCTAAACCCTAAACCCTAAACCCTAAACCCTAAACCCTAAACCCTAAACCCTAAACCCTAAACCCTAAACCCTAAACCCTAAACCCTAAACCCTAAACCCTAAACCCTAAACCCTAAACCCTAAACCCTAAACCCTAAACCCTAAACCCTAAACCCTAAACCCTAAACCCTAAACCCTAAACCCTAAACCCTAAACCCTAAACCCTAAACCCTAAACCCTAAACCCTAAACCCTAAACCCTAAACCCTAAACCCTAAACCCTAAACCCTAAACCCTAAACCCTAAACCCTAAACCCTAAACCCTAAACCCTAAACCCTAAACCCTAAACCCTAAACCCTAAACCCTAAACCCTAAACCCTAAACCCTAAACCCTAAACCCTAAACCCTAAACCCTAAACCCTAAACCCTAAACCCTAAACCCTAAACCCTAAACCCTAAACCCTAAACCCTAAACCCTAAAACCCTAAACCCTAAACCCTAAACCCTAAACCCTAAACCCTAAACCCTAAACCCTAAACCCTAAACCCTAAACCCTAAACCCTAAACCCTAAACCCTAAACCCTAAACCCTAAACCCTAAACCCTAAACCCTAAACCCTAAACCCTAAACCCTAAACCCTAAACCCTAAACCCTAAACCCTAAACCCTAAACCCTAAACCCTAAACCCTAAACCCTAAACCCTAAACCCTAAACCCTAAACCCTAAACCCTAAACCCTAAACCCTAAACCCTAAACCCTAAACCCTAAACCCTAAACCCTAAACCCTAAACCCTAAACCCTAAACCCTAAACCCTAAACCCTAAACCCTAAACCCTAAACCCTAAACCCTAAACCCTAAACCCTAAACCCTAAACCCTAAACCCTAAACCCTAAACCCTAAACCCTAAACCCTAAACCCTAAACCCTAAACCCTAAACCCTAAACCCTAAACCCTAAACCCTAAACCCTAAACCCTAAACCCTAAACCCTAAACCCTAAACCCTAAACCCTAAACCCTAAACCCTAAACCCTAAACCCTAAACCCTAAACCCTAAACCCTAAACCCTAAACCCTAAACCCTAAACCCTAAACCCTAAACCCTAAACCCTAAACCCTAAACCCTAAACCCTAAACCCTAAACCCTAACCCTAAACCCTAAACCCTAAACCCTAAACCCTAAACCCTAAACCCTAAACCCTAAACCCTAAACCCTAAACCCTAAACCCTAAACCCTAAACCCTAAACCCTAAACCCTAAACCCTAAACCCTAAACCCTAAACCCTAAACCCTAAACCCTAAACCCTAAACCCTAAACCCTAAACCCTAAACCCTAAACCCTAAACCCTAAACCCTAAACCCTAAACCCTAAACCCTAAACCCTAAACCCTAAACCCTAAACCCTAAACCCTAAACCCTAAACCCTAAACCCTAAACCCTAAACCCTAAACCCTAAACCCTAAACCCTAAACCCTAAACCCTAAACCCTAAACCCTAAACCCTAAACCCTAAACCCTAAACCCTAAACCCTAAACCCTAAACCCTAAACCCTAAACCCTAAACCCTAAACCCTAAACCCTAAACCCTAAACCCTAAACCCTAAACCCTAAACCCTAAACCCTAAACCCTAAACCCTAAACCCTAAACCCTAAACCCTAAACCCTAAACCCTAAACCCTAAACCCTAAACCCTAAACCCTAAACCCTAAACCCTAAACCCTAAACCCTAAACCCTAAACCCTAAACCCTAAACCCTAAACCCTAAACCCTAAACCCTAAACCCTAAACCCTAAACCCTAAACCCTAAACCCTAAACCCTAAACCCTAAACCCTAAACCCTAAACCCTAAACCCTAAACCCTAAACCCTAAACCCTAAACCCTAAACCCTAAACCCTAAACCCTAAACCCTAAACCCTAAACCCTAAACCCTAAACCCTAAACCCTAAACCCTAAACCCTAAACCCTAAACCCTAAACCCTAAACCCTAAACCCTAAACCCTAAACCCTAAACCCTAAACCCTAAACCCTAAACCCTAAACCCTAAACCCTAAACCCTAAACCCTAAACCCTAAACCCTAAACCCTAAACCCTAAACCCTAAACCCTAAACCCTAAACCCTAAACCCTAAACCCTAAACCCTAAACCCTAAACCCTAAACCCTAAACCCTAAACCCTAAACCCTAAACCCTAAACCCTAAACCCTAAACCCTAAACCCTAAACCCTAAACCCTAAACCCTAAACCCTAAACCCTAAACCCTAAACCCTAAACCCTAAACCCTAAACCCTAAACCCTAAACCCTAAACCCTAAACCCTAAACCCTAAACCCTAAACCCTAAACCCTAAACCCTAAACCCTAAACCCTAAACCCTAAACCCTAAACCCTAAACCCTAAACCCTAAACCCTAAACCCTAAAC
>NW_026898461.1:0-54120 GCF_033153095.1 Gastrolobium bilobum
CCCAATAGGAACTATTTCTTCAGGTGGTGGAACCAAGGTCCATACCTTGTTCTGATGCATCGAATCTATTTCGGATTCCATAGCTGTCTGCCACTCTAAGGAGTCAGCATCCTTGACCGCCTCAGTGTAGGAAGTAGGCTCGTCATCCTCAACGGTTTGCTGATTCTCAATCACAAATCCGTACCAATCAGGTGGACGAGTAATCCTAGCACTCCTACAGGGCTGGGTGTCTACTGCCTCTAATTGAGGTATCGCCTGATCAACAGACTCGGGCTCTGCTGTCTGATCTTGTAGGTCTCGAACTTCTTCAAGTTCTACTTACTCCCACTATCTCCTTGAGAGATCAAATCCTGCTCAAGGAAAGTAGCATTCTTGGACACAATTACCTTGTTGTCCTCAGGGTAGTAAAAGTAGTATCCCTTAGTTTCTTTGGGATAGCCTACAAAGAAGCACAATGCGCTCCTAGCTCCTAATTTCTCAGGTTCTAGGGTCTTGACATAAGCTGGACAGCCCCATACCTTGAGGCAACTCAAGTTGGGCTTCCTGTCCCTCCATATCTCATATGGGGTAGTCGGAACAGACTTAGATGGGACCCTATTAAGAAGATATACCGCTGTATCAAGAGCGAATCCCCAAAACGATTTTGGGACCTTCGTACTACTCATCATAGACCGTACCATGTCTAACAAGGTTCGGTTCCTCCTTTCAGACACACCGTTTTGATGCGGTGTGTAAAGAGCCGTCAACTGTGAGAGAATCCCATTCTGTCTTAGATAATTCTGAAACTCTTGACTCATATATTCACCACCCCGATCTGATCGTAGTATCTTAATCGTCTTGCCAAGTTGTTTCTCTACTTCATTCCTAAACTCTTTGAACTTTTCAAAGGCCTCGGATTTGTGCCTCATGAGGTACACATATCCGTATCTGGACTTATCATCAGTAAAGGTAATGAAATAGAAAAATCCTCCTCTAGCCTGCGTAGACATAGGTCCACATACATCAGAATGAATGAGTTCCAATAACTCATTGGCTCTATGACTCGCCAATTTATCAATCTTGGTCTTCGTCATCTTACCAGCCAAACAAGATTCACAAGGTCCGTAGGATTCAAAATCCATGGAATCTAGATAACCATCCTGATGGAGTCTAGACAATCTCGTCTCATTGATGTGTCCTAATCTACAATGCCAGAGATAGGATCTACTATCTAATCTAGGTTTCTTAGTTTGTATACTAAGAACGTCACTATTCGTATCTAAATCCAAAACGTATAAACCATTAACCCGTGATGCGCAAGCATAAACAGAATCATTCATAATGACAGAAAACTCGCCATCCTTTATTATAAAGTTAAAACCATACTGTTCTAAACAGGAAATAGAAATAATGTTTTGGAAAATAGACGGAACATAGAAACAATTAAACAAGCGTAAGACAAAGCCCGTAGGAAAAATAAGGTCTACATCTCCTACAGCTAAGGCAGCAACTCTTGCTCCATTACCGACCCGGAGATTCACCTCGTCCTTCTCCAACCTCCTCGTGTTTTTTAGCACCTGCAACATATTGCAAATATGAGAACCACATCCGGTATCTAATACCCATGAAGTTGAATCAACACTTGAAAAATTAATTTCTATAGTGAACATACCTGAGGTAGTAGCATCACCATGCTTCTTCCCCTTGACGCTCTCAAGGTACAACGGGCAGTTCCTCTTCCAATGTCCTGGTTTCTGACAGTGGAAGCATACAGCATCAGCCTTATCCTTTGTCTTTTCCTTCTTCCCCTTGCCCTTCTTCTTCTTAGCTTGACCCTTGGGTTTGAGCTTGTCTGTCCTCACAGACTTGTTCTTACCCTTGGCCTTGCCAATCAGAAGAACCTGGGTCCTGTTCTTCTTAACAGCACCCTCAGCAGTGGTGAGTAGACTCAACAACTCAGCTAGTGTTGATTCTACCTTATTCATATAATAATTAACCACAAAGCCATTAAAGGAAGGTGGCAACGACTGTAAGACCAAGTCTATACTCAGCTCATGGTCCATGATAAAACCAAGACAAGCAAGCTTCTCTATCAGCCCTATCATCTTGAGGACATGCGGTCCCACCGTAGTACCCTCAACCATCTTACAGCCAAACAGCTTCTTGGAGGTTTCAAAGCGTCCAACCCTTCCCTGCTTATCATACAACTCTTTCAGATGTAGGATAATAGAGGGAGCATCCATATGCTCATGTTGACGCTGAAGCTCCGCAGACATTGAAGCAAGCAGTACGTAGACTGCCTGTTCATTGTCCGCCAAATGCTGCCGGTGGGCTTCTAAGTCAAACTCAGCAAACCCAGGTTGCCCTTTCGTAGAGGCAATATGAAGTGGAGCGTCTAGGACATAGCCAATCTTTTCAGAACGCAAAACTATTTTGACGTTCCGATACTAGTCCGTGAAGTTTGGTCCAGTTAATTTATTAGCGTCCAGAATTGAGCGTAAGTTAATGTTACTTGCCATGACTCAAAGCTGAAAATAAAGATAGACAAAATAAGTATTTCATGATTAACACCTAGTACAGAGACTTTTAAAACGTAGAAGGTTCTCCCACTATTTTATCTAAAATCAATGACCCTCCGTTATTGATTTAGGGTTACCCTTACTTTAAGGACATGCTAGTGGGCTAAGAAAACGACTAGATTTATTAATTTCCGGCTGAGCCTGCAAAATTAATTTATCTGGTGGGTTAATCTAATTAACTACATCTCTGTGTCTTTTCTTAGGTCATCAGGTTGACAACTTGTCACTCACATCTCTATGTGATAACTTGGCACTATTGCCCTAAATATAAAGACCCAGCTGAGCCTGCAGTATATATATTTATTTTAACACAAACCATCATCCTAAGTGTCATACACTTCAAATGACTCCTTTTCCCAACGAAATGATAGGTCTTAGCTGAGCTAGAGAGCACTATCATGTAGAAGGGATTCAGGGGTCACCGATGATGGAGGCAATCTCATGTTAAATAATTTTATAAATGAGGGTTCATTTATCGGTCTCCTTCTTTTAATTATCTTGCATGCAAATTAAACAAGAAATTCTAACTATCACATAGTTAATTTTAGCGACTTGTCTAATCATGCATACTAGTCGTTAAGTGATCGCGTTTAATGATAAATAAACATACTAGACGCGATTTCAAAATTCAAAATTTTAAATTTCAAATATGTGGATGATCATGGTGCCTCTGTTTTCTCATCCAAGCTATCTTCATGCTCCAGATTATCAAAACGTCAATTCCTCCTTAATTTTCCAGCAATGGCCGAATGCTCATCTTGTCTTTCCTTGATTTTCTATGCGAAACTTAAACTAAAATGCATAAAAATAAATCGGGACAAATACAACCCCATTTAACCAAAAAAAATAAATTGGGAGAAAACATTCCCATTTAAACCAGAAAATAAAGAAAAAAAAACAGAATTAATAAAACATGCATTCGAAGCACCATGACCATCCAATCATCCTTGTACCTACAAAAATGGTTAGAAACCACACAAGGCATCTTTGCAATTCTAAATCAATCGAATCATCTCCAAAAAAATAATTATCAACAATTGATAAAACATGATCAAGTTTCAAAATTTTAAAACGAAAAAGTTTCTTCCTTTATAGCCATATAGGCCGCGGCCATGAGGTTGAAGAATCATCCTCATGGTTTCAATTTTCCTATTCCAAATAGGATGGATCGAAACCCCTTAGCCCCAAGACGATCTTGGACATCAATAATGTCTCCACACGGTGATGTTATATCAAAAAGTTAGAACCTTAAACCTTTAAAACGAAATTTTCGATGTGTAAAAAGTTTTAAAATTTCGAAACTTTACATGAAAATGATGAAGATTTCAAAAACTCTTTTTTGAAAATTCAAAGGATAAAGGACCCCACGCGTTTGCGGCAACGAGCAAGGCTCTGATACCACGTGAAAGTTCGAAACTTTAGCACCATCATTGTCGCACAATGATATGCCTACATGAGGGGAAAATAAAAAAAAATTTGAAAGCGGAATGCATAGACAATCTATGCCCTCATGTGATTTAGAAAGAAAACGCTCATTGAAACACGAGAGGATTTAGAATTACCTTATTCCGATCTCTTGTAGGCTTCAAAAGGATGATGCCCTCTAATGATAGTCCACACAGCTATCTCCAATGACGCAGCAGAGAACTCTTCTCCTTGATCCTCCTTGTCCTTAATTGCTTGCTAGGCGAATGAAGGCTAGAGGATTTACAAGTGTTTGATTAATTTTCTCAAGACTGTGATTGTTGTCTTGAGATTAGGTGTGGGGCGAAAATGGAGAAGAATAGGTGATGATCTGTTTTCAGAAAACACAGAGGAGCTTCTCTTGTAGAGAGGGGCGAATTTTCAGTCTCTTGTAGACTTTGAAAATATGCTTGCTTTCTTATATCTTCACAAGTGATCTTTAAAGATTCTTAATTTAAAAAATCAGAATAATAAATTCAAAAACGAATCTTCAAAGATATTGAAAGATTGAGTAGTTTGAGAGAATATCTCTTCCACCAATTTTGCTAAAAATTCGAAATCAACATCTCTCCAGAGGCTCCAAAATTTAAAAAAATTCCAAGAGCTGAAAATATGAAATTCAAGTGTTGAAATTTTCAATTAGATTCTAGAAGAACCATCTTCAAAATTTCGAAATTCATCACCATGATCTTCTCCATTTTGTAGCTCCAACAGTATTGTTTAAATTCTAAATTCAAACAAAAATTTTCAGAAAATCTATATCCAATCTCCATTAGATATCAATCAACAACCCAATCTCGTGAGTTCAAATTTCAAATTCAAATTTTAAACTTTTCAAACTTTAAATTCAAAATTTAAACTTCATTGTTATCCTAGTTCGTAATTCAAATTTTGAATTCAAATTTGAAATTCAAAATTTCAAAATTCAAATTTCAAAATTTAAATTTCGAATTTCGTAATTTAAATTTGAATTCGAATTTCAAAATTCAAAATTTCAAAATTCAAATTTCAAATTCAAATTTCGAATTTGTCCAAAACTAATTTTGGTCAAATCAACTTTTGACTTTCTAGGATCCATGGCCCAAAGACCCTGTTGGGCCTAACTAAACATTTGATCCCATTAGCAAGAAACAATTTCGCTCTAAAGGGCCAAATGTGGCGCATGTTTTTGATTGGGCTTGGAATCCAATTCCAAGCCAATTCAACTCATAGTAGATAAAACCCAATAACTTATTATTGGCCCAAACCTGCTTGCAACAAGGAATAACATTTGTGTGTGACCCATTAGGCCCAATTAGTCACTGACATAAATGAATTTGGACCAATTAAACTCTTTTAACAGGCCCAATTCATTTAATGACCACATAAGACACTAGCAATGCTCTGCGACCCCAGAACTAACTGAGTTGACCAAGTGATCTACCATTCTAATTTGGATACCGTGTCGGAATCATCCCTCATATCGTCATTCACATTTAGTCGAGAGCAAGGAAATAATATCATCTCTCTTGTTGACTAAATATAGCTTTTCACAGAACTAGGAATCTTTTTCTATTGACTCTAAGATTGATCATGACTCCTCATGATCACTTACTATGCATAGATTCCCGAGTCAATTAGAAGTCATCCAAGTTCCACCGGTCTTGTGAACGACTAATCCCTTATAGGGGACTATGAGTCCTCTCGGCATGTCCATCTAGACTCATGTATTCAAGTTATACCCAAGAGTACATTGTTCTCCCCATGTTTCAGGCGGATAGAGTTGTACAGTCAAAGTATAACCCTAGGACATAGTGTTCAATGACATCCTTAAGTCTAGGACGATCCGCACTACCAAACGATGAGAGACTAAACAAATCCAGTGATACTTAGTGAAATCCTTGTGGAGTCTCTCGGCGGGTCAGTTCAGTGTTATCTGTTCCTGAACAGGTCCACCTACGACATCAGCTAAGGTATCACCATACCTGCATACCATGAGGTCCCTACCTTGTATCTCCATACAAGTAGAAGATGTCGTACTAGTCTTATTGAGATCACCAATGCCCTCTCTTGGTGATTCAAGACTAGGAACATACTTTAGGCAATAGACATGTGGTGTCCTCGAGTCCTCATGATCATGATCCCTATCATAGATCCTCACATGACCATGATGAACCCTTAGTTCATCATGGTTTTTAGCAGGAATTAGGATCAAATTGTGTGATTAAATGATGAAAAACAAGGTTAATGTCCTAAGATGTCCTCAATTACAAGTTCAAGAGCTTTATTGGAAATTTGTATGATTCTTGTAGGAAAAGCAAGCTTGAAAGACAACTGGAGAAGGAAGAAGATTCTAGAGCTCAAGAGGAGAAAAATTGCCTAAGTGTTGAGCGCTAAAACGTCCACACTGAGCGTTTTAGCGCCCTGTTACAGGAAGAGGCCAAAACTTGCAGGTGATGAGCGCTAAAACGTCCACACAGAGCGTTTTAGCGCGCTGCTACACTAAGAAGATGGAAAATTGCTGGTCTTGGACGCTAAAACGGCCTGCAATATGCGTTTTAGCGCCCTAAAGTGGAAAAAGATTCTGGTCTTCACCGCTAAAATGTCCAAATCAAACGTTTTAGCGTTGGAGTCAGTTAAAGTTAGTTGAGCATTCACCAAGTTTGGACGCTAAAACGGTCATTCCTTAACGTTTTAGCGTTGAAATCAGTTAAAAGCAGTTGAGCATACGTAAAGCATGGACGCTAAAACGGCCACTTATGGACGTTTTAGCGCCCATATCAGTTTTCTGTTTTTAATTGTAACACTATATAAGGCAAAGCCTTGACACTTAGAGAGGATCTTGGGGGATCTGAACTCTCTCTCTCTCTAAAACTTAGTCTGACTTCTCTCTAAATTCTCTTAGTTTTTTGTATTAGGATTTCCTTGTAATAGTTTGGAGATTGAAGACTTTCAACATGGAAATGAAGTTTGTTTCTTCTTCTCTTATTTATTCCTTAGTCATGTCTGAGTAGAGTCTTTGTAGTTTGAATGCAATGGAACTCCATGATAATATTATGTTGATTTGATTAATATGATGAAATATTTTTCATGTGCTGATTTGAGATTTTCTGAGTTAATGATTTCTATCAAAGAAGTAGTATAGAACAGAGATGTTTATATGACTTCTGTATTTGATAATCTCAACATCAGAATTCTAGTACTCAAGGGATTGATGTTAGAGTTCTGATGTAATCTTAAAACCTTAGTATTTCATGCATATATTAAGAAAGAAATCACCAAGGGATTGGGGTTTCTGATTAATGTTTCTATCAGGGTAGTAAGGGATTACATCTTGATGATAAGTAAAAGGTTGATTAACATCACATGGAAAGGAATTCATCATATGATCAATTTTTATATGGGTTATCATGGAGGAAAGTTGTTTTCTGACTACTTGTTGTTTTTATTAATTCCTAATCCATATTTACTTTGTGTCAATTTACTCAAAATCAATTTTCTGGTGACAAATTATTCATGATTTTTACAAACTCTTATTTGATTCAAATTAGTTTTCTATGGTATATTGGTGTTTGAACACAATTCCTCGTGGGAACGATCTTTACTCATCATTTTATTACTTGTACGACTAGTGCACTTGCTAAACGTCCAACAAGTTTTTGGCGCCGTTGCCGGGGAATTTGTTTTTCAACACTAACTGATACTATAGAATTCTGAGATTGAATCCTTTTATTTTCAGTATTTTAGTTTATGTTAAATTTCTGGTCAATTTTGATTCTGGTACATGCGAGGTACAGTTGATCTAAATTTGTTGTTGTATGATCCAGAATTAGAAAGGACATTGAGGAAGCACAAAAGGGCAGCCAGGCAAAGGAGACAGTTGCAAGAAATTGGTGAATCAAGTACGGTTAATCAGGAAGATATAATGGCAGAGAATCACAGACCACCACCACCACAGAGGACACTGGGAGAGTACATGACTCCTGCAGTTGTTCCTCCAATTGGGAGTGTTGTGCGCCCAACAGTGGAGCCCAACAACTTTGAATTGAAGCCTGCTTTGATACATTTGGTGTAGAAGGATCAGTTTGCTGGAACCAGTGCGGAGGACCCTTACTTGCACATAGAGAACTTCCTATTGTTGAGTGATACTGTGAAGATAAATGGTGTCACAAGAGATGCAATTCTGTTGAGACTATTCACTCATTCACTGATGGATGATGCAAGGAGATGGCTGTAATCATTGCCACAAGGAAGTATAACAACTTGGGATGATTTGCAAACCAAGTTCTTGCAAAGGTTTTTCTCAGCATCCAAGAGGGCCAAGTTGAAGGATGAAATTACAAGCTTTAAGCAGAAAGAGTCAGAATCTATTTATAAGGCCTGGGAGAGATTCAAGACTTTGTTGAGGAAATGTCCACAGCATGGAATTGAGGCATGGCAACAAGCAGCAATCTTCCTGCAAGGAATGACCACTAACACTAGAACCTTGGTGCATGCCACTGCTGGTGGATCATTGACTACCAAGACCCCTCAAGAAGCCTTAGATATCTTTGAGTCATTAGCATCTCAAGAATTTGATAATGCTCCAGTGGCTGACAGAAGGACAGGAATTATCAGGTTGGATGGGTATGATGCTTTGTTGGCAAGGAATGATCAACTGATGCAGACACAGAGACAACAACAGCAACAATTAAATACCCTTATTAAGCAACTCTCTTCACAAAAGGTAGCTTCTGTGGAAACAAAGAGTGTATGTGCTATCTGTGGTAAGGGCCATGTGACAGAGGAGTGTGATTATGGGGGATCATCAGAACAAGCAGAGGTGAATGGAGTGTGGTATGATCAGAATAATCAAAGGAACTACAACAATCAGGGAAAGAATGTTTATATGCCACCATGGAAAAACAAGAATCAACACCCAAGATTCAGCTATAGTTCCAACCACCAATTGAATCCACCATTACATCCTCCACCACCACATATGAAGGAGCAGTCAAGTGATCCTGCTGCATGGGAGAAAACATTTGCTCAGTTATCTAAGACAACTCAGGATTATATTCAGGGTTCTACTTCATTCAGGGAAGAGACAACTGCATTCATGCAGGAGACCAGAGCTTCTTTCAGAAATCAGGAAGCCTAAATTAGAAATTTGGAGACCCAGATTGGTCAATTATCAAGACAGATATCAGAGAGACCACAAGGGAAATTTCCAAGTGATACACTGGTGAATCCTAAGGAGCACTGTAAAGCAATTATGACAAGAACTGGGTTGGTACTTCAACCAGGGAAAAAGAAGGTGGAAAATAAAAAGAATGAAGAAGAGGTTGTGGTTGAAGATGTTGTCTCTGATGATGAAGGAGAGAAAATGAGAAATGAGAAAAGTGAGAAGGAAGTAGTTGTTAGAGATGTTATAGTTGGAGTTGACAAAGAAGAGGAAGGGAAGGACAATAAGAATGAAGGAGAGGTAGAAGTTGGTAAAAATGCTTCCCCACAAAAGATGATGAAGTGGGAAAAGAAGAAGATGACTGACAAGAAAGAACAGCCAGTTAGTTTATCTCCCTATGCTAAAGTTCCTTACCCTCAGAGGTTGAAGAAAGAGATTTAGAAGCAGCACTATGCAAGATTTCTGGATATCTTCAAAAATTTACAAATTAACATACCATTTTCTGAAGCACTGGAAAATATGCCTCACTATGCAAAATTCATGAAGGATCTTCTTACTAAGAAGAGGAAATTAACTGATGGTGAGACAGTGGCCCTAACAGCAGAATGTAGTGCCCTAATCCAGAAGAAGCTTCCTACAAAAATGAAAGAGCCAGGAAGCTTCAGTATCTCTATTGCTATAGGAGATGTGGAGGTGGGAAAGGCATTGTGTGATTTGGGAGCCAGTATAAACTTGATGCCGTTGACAGTATGTAGAGCTTTGGGAATTAACACTTTAAAGGAGACCAATCTTATTCTGCATCTTGCAGATAGATCTATCAAGAGGCCTGAAGGTGTGGTTGAAGATGTCTTGGTCAAGGTAGACAAGTTTATTTTTCCAGTGGATTTTGTGATTCTTGACATGGAGGAAGAGGATACAGAAAGTCCTTTATTGTTAGGAAGACCCTTTTTAGCAACTGCAAGATCTTTGATAGATGTTGAACAAGGAAAGTTGTTGCTAAGGGTGGATGAGGAAACAGTTACAATTGATGTATTCGAAACCATCAAGCATCCTGTTGATGTGGAGGATTGTTTTAGATTGGATGTGATACAGGAGGTTGTGGAAGAAGTGAATAAAAAAGAAGAATTCCCAGTTGAGGAACAAAGATCAGAAGAAGAGATAGGTACAGAGGATAACCAAGAAGAGCCAGAAGTGGAAGAGCTTGAGAAGAAGATTGATGACATTCCAAAAGGAGCACCTAAGGTAGAACTTAAGGAATTACCTTCACATTTGAAGTATGTGTTCCTTGGGGATGATCAAACATATCCAGCAATCATTAATGCAATGTTGTCTGATGAGGAAGAAGGGAAGTTGATTAAGGTACTCAAGAAGAATAAAATGGCTATTGGATGGCAGTTTTCAGATCTCAAGGGTATTAATCCTTCCTTTTGCACTCACAAAATATTGATGGAAGAAGAGGTCAAACCAGTAAGGCAACCACAGAGGAGACTCAACCCCACTATGAAGCAAGTAGTGAGGAAGGAGGTGGTGAAGTTGCTTGATGCTGGGATGATTTACCCAATTTCAGACAGTGCTTGGGTGAGTCCTGTGCAGACCGTGCCCAAGAAAGGGGGGATGACTGTGGTGAAAAATGAGAACAATGAGTTGATTCACACCAGGACAATCACTGGCTGGAGAATGTGCACTGATTACCGGAGGCTGAATAAGGCAACCAGGAAGGATCATTTTTCACTTCCTTTCTTGGATCAGATGCTAGAGAGGTTGGCAGGACATGCTTTCTATTGCTTCTTGGACGGTTATTCAGGGTACAATCAGATAGCTGTGGCACCAGAGGATCAGGAGAAGACTGCTTTTACATGTCCATATGGAATATTCGCATACCGGAGGATGCCTTTCGGTTTATGCAATGCTCCTGCCACATTTCAAAGGTGCATGCTTTCCATTTTTTCTGATATGATAGAAGAATGTATTGAAATTTTTATGGATGATTTTTCTGTATTTGGTTCTGATTTTGATGTATGTCTAGGGAATTTAGATTCTGTGTTGAAAAGATGTCAAGACTGTAATTTGGTTTTGAACTGGGAGAAGTGCCACTTTATGGTGACAGAAGGTATAGTTCTTGGACACAAGGTGTCTATGAATGGAATTGAGGTGGACAGGGCAAAAATTTCTGTGATAGAGAAACTTCCTCCACCTGTAAATGTTAAGGGTGTGAGGAGTTTTCTTGGTCATGCAGGATTTTATAGGCGGTTTATAAAAGATTTTTCAAAAATTGCTAAGCCCTTATGCAAGTTATTAGTTAAGGATCAAGAATTTCTGTTTGATGATGAATGTTTGCATGCATTTCATGTTTTAAAAGAAAAGTTGACCACTGCACCTATCATGATGGCACCTGATTTTTCATTACCATTTGAATTAATGTGTGATGCCAGTGACTATGCCGTAGGAGTGGTATTGGGCCAAAGAGTGAATAAATTGTTGCATGTCATTTACTATGCCAGTAAGATCTTAAATGATGCACAAAAGAATTATGCTACTACAGAAAAAGAATTACTGGCTATTGTGTATGCATTTGACAAATTCAGGCCATATCTGTTAGGATCAAAAGTTATTGTTTACACTGACCATGCAGCTTTAAAGTATTTGTTGAGAGAGCAGAATGCTAAACCCAGATTGCTCCGCTGGTTGTTACTGTTGCAAGAGTTTGAGGTAGAAATCAAGGACAAAAAGGGAGTTGAAAATTTGGTGGCTGATCACTTATCCAGGATTACAGAAAAAGAGCTTCAAGAAGGGCCGGAAGCAGTGATCAGAGAAGAGTTTCCTGATGAACATGTTTTGGCAATATGTGCTGTAACAGAGATGGTTGGGGATAAAGTCTTATCTATCAGTACACCACCATGGTTTGCCGATTTTGCCAACAATAAAGCTGCTGGATTGATGCCTAAGGATTTAACATAGCAACAGAGGAAGAAATTTCTGGATGATGTTAAGAGGTATATTTGGGATGAGCCATATCTTTTCTATATATGTTCAGATAGTGTGATCCGACGGTGTATTCCAGAGGAAGAACAGAAGGATGTGTTGTGGCATTGTCATGGTTCTGCGTATGGTGGACATTTTGCAGGTGAGAGAACTGCAGCAAAAGTTTTGATGAGTGGCTTCTACTGGCCAACTTTGTACAAGGATGCAAAGAAGTTTGTGGAGGCATGTGACAACTGTCAGAGAACTGGGAATATTTCTAGGCGACATGAAATGTCGTTGAACAATATCCAGGAAGTGGAGATCTTTGATGTTTGGGGTATGGATTTTATGGGACCTTTCCCTTCTTCCTACTCTAACAAGTATATATTGGTGGCAGTTGATTATGTTTCTAAATGGGTTGAGGCTATAGCTACACCAACCAATGATTCCAGGGTGGTGATTGCTTTTCTGAGAAAGAATATATTTTCAAGATTTGGAGTCCCTAGAGCTATCATTAGTGATGGGGGCACTCATTTTGATAATAGGATGGTAGAGTATGCCTTGGCTAAGTATGGAGTGAGGCACAAAATAAGCACTCCATATCACCCACAGACTTGTGGTCAGGTTGAGATTTCCAACAGGGAATTGAAGAGAATATTGGAGAAGACTGTTGGGAATGCTAGGACCCAGTGGTCCAAGAAACTTGATGACACCTTATGGGCATACAGGACCGCTTTCAAAACTCCTATTGGGATGTCTCCATTTCAGTTGTTGTTTGGAAAAGCATGTCATTTGCCAGTTGGATTGGAACACAAGGCTTTGTGGGCTGTGAGATATCTGAATTTTGATTCCAAAGCCGCGGGACAGAAAAGATTATTACAACTGGATGAATTAGATGAGTTTCGTTTGTCTGCTTATGAAAGTGCCAGTTTGTATAAGGAAAAGACAAAGCTATGGCATGATAGGAAGATCACACCTAGAGACTTCAAGGTAGGGGATCAAGTACTTCTGTTCAATTCCAGGTTGAAGCTGTTCCCAGGGAAGTTAAAGTCTAGATGGTCTGGACCGTTTGTGGTAAAGGATATGAAACCATATGGGGCTGTAGAAATCAGTTCTTTGGATTCGGACAGAAGTTTTACAGTCAATGGTCAACGATTGAAGTTATATGTTGGAAGTGCTGTGGATAGGCAACTACTGACAGTTGCTCTATTAGAGGTAAAATAGATCATAATCGTCAGGCTCGTGACGTTAAACAAGCGCTGAGTGGGAGGCAACCCATTGTACTAGGTATGTAATTCCATGTTCATACCATATCCATAAGAGGAAGAAGAAGAAAAAAATTGAAAAATCAAAGAGAAATTTTTTGCTATGTGCTGGGCGCTAAAACGTCAACCATGACCGTTTTAGCGTCCCCAGAGTTCCATCATTATGAAACTCTCTGGTTGTGCGCGCTTAGACGTTCATTATGAGCGTTTTAGCGTTCACTGACAACACCAATCCATGCACTCTGGCCAACAGCGCTAAAACGCTAAGTCTTACCGTTTTAGCGCTGTGCTGCACAAAGTGTGTATTTTTCTCTGGAAAAGGACGCTAAAACGCTGGTAAGACAACGTTTTAGCGCCCTGTCACTAACTCGATATAATAGAGTTCCTCTTCTCTTTTCCTCTTCCATTCTTATACTTTGCCTCTGTTTTCCATAACGCACCTCTTATCTCCCATTTGTATCATCCATCTTCGTAGCTTCTTCCATATCTTCTCATCAACATCAAGGTATGTAACTCATCTCAATTCCTTTCATCTCACTTATCATATCTGAAGCATGCAATTATTGGGCATTTTCTAGGGCATTCACATGTTGATTGCCTGTATCTTCGAAGGATTGCATGTTGATTTAGTTTTATTGGTATTATTCTCCTGAACTTTTGCTTTTGACTGGTATTTTGGGAATGAGACAACAAATCCAGTGAGTGTTGGTTCTCAGTTGTCTTCAAACAACAACCCAGCGTACACACACACAAGGTGTTCGTGGAAATGCCTGACCCAAAAATTGGCCTAGCGCTAAAACGCTCAGTGCGACCGTTTTAGCGCCCGTCCAGTTTTTACACACATTAAGGTCTAGCGCTAAAACGCTCAGTGCGACCGTTTTAGCGCCCGTCCAGTTTTTACACACGTTTAAGGCCAGGACGCTAAAACGCTCAGTACGACCGTTTTAGCGCCCAGGCCCTGTTTCATACAAAATTGAGGGTCTACATTATGGCATTGTGGGGTTGTAATTCATACATGTTTTGATCAAAATTCCCCACTACAAGAGTTCTAAATCTAGGATTGTGGAATTGGATTCATGATATATAATTGTTTGACATTTGGACTGATTTTCTCTTGTTGTGTAGGTACAATGTCTTCTCCTTCTCAACCAGCTCCTGCTACAAAAGGGAAAAAGAGATTTAAGAAGCGAGCACGAGTGAATCAAGGAGGAGATACTGAAGCTGAGTTTACCCCACAGTTTGATGCTCACTTTTGGAAAAGTGAGGAACATGAGAAAAGGTATACTGACAAGACTTCCAAGAGGCCATTTGTTAGAGAAAGAAAATTTGTTCTAGAACAGGATGAATATCCCCAGTTTCAGTCTCAGCTGAAGACCAGGGATTGGGCAACTTTTGGAAGAATACTGGGTGATAGCAGTCCTAACATAGCAAGGGAATTCTTTGCTAATGAAATTAATGGAGATCAAGGAGGCCATAGGACTTTCACTAGCTGGGTGAGGGGAAAGAAAGTGAAGTATGATGCTCACACTATCCAAAAGCTGCTGAAGATAAGGTTCTGTGACTATATCCACAATGCCAGTTGTGAGTTCAGGAGAAACTGGCAGAATATTGAAATTCCACCAAGGAGGAGTGACCCAAACTTTGACACCTGGACCAAGATGGGGGCAGCTGAGCCTATTTTGCAGACTATAGCCAAACCTGGTGAAACTTGGGAGTTAACCAAGGATAAGGTTGCTCCTAAGTTGATTTGGTTGAGGCATTTAAATGGTGAGGCTAGAGTCTGGTTTCACTTTGTAATCTCAAATGTCATGCCCTCTTCCAACCAGGCAGAGGTTATCCTGAAGAGAGTTGTCCTGATTCACACCATCATGACAAGGGCGAAGGTGGAACTTCCTATTCTCCTTCAGGACAGCATTTATGATATGGCTCACTCTGACAGTGACTCTACTGCTTTGGGTCACTGTTCCTTGATTCAGTTGCTTTGTCAGAAAGCTGGTGTAGATGTTACTGATAATGGGGCACCAACTAAATTGCACCCTACAATTGATGCCGCCATGATTACAAAGCAATTGAAGATAGGAGGAGGGGAGGTCACAGGATTAACTCCTGGTAGGAAATCTACAACTCAGAGTGATGATGAATTTGAAGAAAGGCTAAGGACAGGGGAGCAATGGACGGTGAGCACTGACTTCCGAATGAGACATTTGCGCAGGCGTCTCCGGTTTATGCAGTCCAGCCAGCACTCATTTCAGATATACATGGTGACGATGTTGAAATCTATATGTGAGGCTCAGGGCTTAGATGTTATTGATTATCAGCCTGCTGTATACCCTCATTCTGATGAGGAGGAAGCCTTTGAGGCAATGGCCCGGACTCACTATGCTGATCATGTGGATGGAGCTGCGCCTACTGATGGTGCTACATCTTCTCATGCTGCACCCACTCCAGAGAGACAGCCTGGTGTTGATGCTACTACCACAGAGACCACTGCTGCTGCTGCTGCTGATACTGGTGCTATGGATGAGGACAGGGGTGTTGATCCTGAGTACAACCCCTTGCCTACTGCTGATCCAGGCTCATATTTGGTGTTTAGTGATGATGACGAGTCTACTGATTAGACTTCTCATTTTGTTTTTATACATTTTCTGTTTTATGGTTTTATTTTGGATATTTTTAGTTGATTGTGGTATTATTTTCATTTTGTATATTTGTTAGTACATTGAGATTCTCTGTTTGAATGATGCACTTTTAAATAGTACTGATGCTATTTGTTGATATGTGAATGTGTTTCAGAATTTGTCAACTGCTTTTTAGATTTAAATTAGTTGCTGGGGACAGCAACGTTTAAATCTGGGAATGGGGTGTGAATGAATGACATGATTATGGTGGAATCACACAGTTGATGATGACACACAGTTGATGAGCCACAAACAGGGAAACATCTCAATCCTTTCTTTTAAAATTCTTGTGAATATAGTTTTAGGTAGTTTAGGAAGTGTTTTATATGTACAAAGGTTGGATTTAGAGTTGAGATGATGTGAATTTTATGAGGATAGGATGATCAAAGTTTTACATGATGGATTAAACATTTGTTGATGCAATTTGAAATCCCTGCATATGTGCTAAATGATATGTTTGCATGACTCATGTTATGTGAGGAGTAGAGAGATCAGGTTGATGTATATAGAGGAATTCAAGCATGCACTCTGAACTGTGAGACATTGAGCCTATACAGAAAATTTTTTGTTCAGAGAGCACTTCACTGTATGAGTAACTCTAGAACTTGCCCTGTTTCTAACTTGAAATAGTTCATGGTTTGTAAAGTAGAGCTCATTGAGGCATTTTTCTTTTGAACCAAATTTTCTTATTGCATGGAAGCCTTAAGCCAGAATTTTTGTGATAAAATTAAGAGCCCTGCACTTATTCCAGATCCTAAATTTTCAGATTATGTGTTCAGATAAGGGGTAAGGAGGAAGGCTCTGTAGGAAAGGTGTTTCTGCAATGAACAAAAATATTAAGTGTTAAGTGTTGGAAATTTGGAGAAAAAGAAGAATGCAATAAAAAAAAAAGGGAAATGAGGAAGTAAAGGCACAAAGTGCTTGGTTTGGAAAAGGAAAAGAAAAAGGAAATGAGGAAAAAGGGAAATCAAAACAACACAAAGTGTTGAAAGTTGGAAGAAAAGGAGGAAGGAAGTTCAAGAAAAAGAAAAGTTGTAGAAAAGGTGGTGAAAAGAGCAAATGAAAAGGAAGAAGAGAATGAGAAGGATTAAGGAGTACATAGATAAATTCAATAGTGATCCTCCTCTTATCTGAATCTGATCCATTTATCTAACCTTCTGCAACATCAAATCCTACCTTTAGCCAACTACATGCCAAGCCATTTTTCCTTCTTCTATACAGAATCCTATTCTTAGTCAAGTCATACCACCAAAGCCTCTTTTGTTCTGCTTATGAATCACTGTAACTATGGAAAGTGAGAAGATGGGCAAGCTTATAGTAGTTTGAGTGCAGTGGAGATTGAGTGATGAGTACACCCTTAGACACTAGAGTGCAAGAGAGTTTATTCTCACAATTTTTGAGAAGTTCCAAGTGAGGGGGTGTTTTGTGTTGAAGGTCTCTGCATTTCATCTTACTGATCTGTTGAAAGTCATTGTAATGAGGTTAAGCAAGTCATAGTAAAAGATAGATTGCTGGGTTGTTAGATTGTATCTTGGAAAGTTGATCTGTCATATTTCAATCCAACCTCATAAATTTCATGTGTAAGAATCTCAAGTCTTTCTCTGTCTTTAAAGTTATTGCTGAGGACAGCAATATTCAAATCTGGGAATTGTGATGAACCCTTAGTTAATCATGGTTTTTAGCAGGAATTAGGATCAAATTGTGTGATTAAATGATGAAAAACAAGGTTAATGTCCTAAGATGTCCTCAATTACAAGTTCAAGAGCTTTATTGGAAATTTGTATGATTCTTGTAGGAAAAGCAAGCTTGAAAGACAACTGGAGAAGGAAGAAGATTCTGGAGCTCAAGAGGAGAAAAATTGCCTAAGTGTTGAGCGCTAAAACGTCCACACTGAGCGTTTTAGCGCCCTGTTACAGGAAGAGGCCAAAACTTGCTGGTGTTGAGCGCTAAAACGTCCACACTGAGCACACAGAGGCCAAAACTTGCTGGTGATGAGTGCTAAAACGTCCACACAGAGCGTTTTAGCGCGCTGCTACACTAAGAAGATGGAAAATTGCTGGTCTTGGACGCTAAAACGGCCTGCAATATGCGTTTTAGCGCCCTAAAGTGGAAAAAGATTCTGGTCTTCACCGCTAAAACGTCCAAATCAAACGTTTTAGCGTTGGAGTCAGTTAAAGTTAGTTGAGCATTCACCAAGTTTGGACGCTAAAACGGTCATTCCTTAACGTTTTAGCGTTGAAATCAGTTAAAAGCAGTTGAACATACGTAAAGCATGGACGCTAAAACGGCCACTTATGGACGTTTTAGCGCCCATATCAATTTTCTGTTTTTAATTGTAACACTATATAAGGCAAAGCCTTGACACTTAGAGAGGATCTTGGGGGATCTGAACTCTCTCTCTCTAAAACTTAGTCTGACTTCTCTCTAAATTCTCTTAGTTTTTTGTATTAGGATTTCCTTGTAATAGTTTGGAGATTGAAGACTTTCAACATGGAAATGAAGTTTGTTTCTTCTTCTCTTATTTATTCCTTAGTCATGTCTGAGTAGAGTCTTTGTAGTTTGAAGGCAATGGAACTCCATGATAATATTATGTTGATTTGATTAATATGATGAAATATTTTTCATGTGCTGATTTGAGATTTTCTGAGTTAATGATTTCTATCAAAGAAGTAGTATAGAACAGGGATGTTTATATGACTTCTGTATTTGATAATCTCAACATCAGAATTCCAGTACTCAAGGGATTGATGTTAGAGTTCTGATGTAATCTTAAAACCTTAGTATTTCATGCATGTATTAAGAAAGAAATCACCAAGGGATTGGGGTTTCTGATTAATGTTTCTATCAGGGTAGTAAGGGATTACATCTTGATGATAAGTAAAAGGTTGATTAACATCACATGGAAAGGAATTCATCATATGATCAATTTTTATATGGGTTATCATGGAGGAAAGTTGTTTTCTGACTACTTGTTGTTTTTATTAATTCCTAATCCATATTTACTTTGTGTCAATTTACTCAAAATCAATTTTCTGGTGACAAATTATTCATGATTTTTACGAACTCTTATTTGATTCAAATTAGTTTTCTATGGTATATTGGTGTTTGAACACAATTCCTCGTGGGAATGATCTTTACTCATCATTTTATTACTTGTACGACTAGTGCACTTGCTAAACGTCCAACAGAACACATGTTCTATTCCTGGGGCTTTTATCTTTAATCGCATATTAACCTAATATTAAGGCGAGACAAAATATGAAAAAGATAAAATGTGCTCATATATTAAATAAATCATGAAATATAAGTAGTAAAAGGTGTTCATCTGATGTAACAGATTGTCTCTAGGACACCTATATACTAACAAATAGGCCTATTGCTCTTTCATCAATATTTAATTACATACGATCCTCAAATGATGCAATAGCATTTTCAACTAATAAATATAACTATTACAATTCCTTGCTACTTTCAACATACTACAATCTATACCAAAATGAAAACTACATGACATAGTACAAAAGCATGAACAACCAAGCATGACAATACCCCATGTGCAAGACAAATGTTCATACACTAAGTCAAGAATACATATAGGAAATAAATAATCTACTCCAAAATCCAACAATGCGGGTGCAACTTCAAATCCACAAATTAAGTCCTAAATGGGTAATGTGAGCCGTCAAACTCACTCAAATTGAACATGTTTGTAAAATTAAGGATTTGTAATAAAGTCGACAATTTGAATCGTCTCTCTCAAGAAATTTGCAAGAATCTTAATCGGTCAATTAAAAACAAGAAGTAAAAAGGGCGTTTTGTGCGGTTAAAAATAGAAAGTAAAAATAAGGATTTAAAAATGGAAATTATCAATTAAAAGCAATCAACCCAAGAATTAGGATTCCAAGATATCCACCATTGAATAAAGGATTACAAATCGTGGTTGACCCTAAGCAATTCGAAATCCCTGCAATTGCTTAGGAACCCTCTCTAGACGACCGCCTATCGTTTAATCAATATGATGCATCTACTGGCGCAATCGCAGAGTATCAGCCCGTTTGACTTAAAATCATCAGGTTAAACAACCTAAACATTAAATCTAACATTCAAATCACTTACCTTAGCTACAATCGCAGAACTCGAATTCGAGTTAAAGGAAGAGAAACGATTTGGGTTGATTAAAGCGCAGATCCTTCAGATTCAACCGCGGAATCCTTAATTCTTGGATTGATTAAAGAGCGCTTAGCCTAGCATGGCTAAGTCAAAATTCATGATTAAAAAGAAGAAATCAAAGAAAAGAAAAGAGAAAAAAGAAAATTGTATTAATCTCTAAACTGTAAAAATAAACTAAAAACAAGTTAACGAAAACTAAAACTGACAAGATCTCCTAAACATGACTTTATATAGGCTCTACAATACTGACCTAGTATAAAAGAAAATAGAAGATAAATAATGGATTTGGGCATCATAAACATTGGGTTCCTAATTACAAACTTAAATCCAATTAACTAATTAAAACTGCAACAACTCGTGACAAACTTGGGATCAATTTTCGACCATGATATTGTCCAGACTAGGCTTTCATGTCTTCATAACATATGTAGCCCTCTGAGTTAGCTGTAAAACTCAAAAAGAATGTCGGACACCTATGGAATGAATTATGGTCAAAATACTGCAGTACGTAAATCTGGATTTTTATTACTAATTTCGAAATAAACTCAATTAAAAACCCAACATCTAATTTAACACGAAGACCATTACTTACACACTAAACCATCCAAAAATCACTAATCAAGAGTAACAAATAAGAGTAAAAAATATCAATTATTAGTGGGCCTCTTGCCCAATGCCTCTCCAGCTGCACTAGTGGTACCTGAAATGTAAGCACCATATGTGGTGTGAGATTTTACAATCTCAGTAAACCAATGGTCCTGAAGGGTCACTCCATCCACTGGCTCACTCAAATGCAAAGTAGTAATAGTACACATATAACAAGGCACACATCAATCAATCAAAATTGGGCCTAAATCCAAGAACATATCTCGGGGATATAATTCAAGGTACCCATCATATAACTCCAGAGACATTCCTAGTGTCGCTCCCAAAATGAAGATAGCCCTACGGCAAAGCCCGACTGGAACTTCTACTGAGACCTGTCCAGTGGAAGTCCCCTCAAATCTATTTATTGGCCAGATATACAGGTATATCAAAATATGTACCAAACAATCATGTCAAAATGCATGAGCATGTCATATTACATACCATTACAATCCACACATTCCAACAACTACCCCAATGGATGTGGTGGAGCACACATGGGGATTAACCCCATGATAACGAGTTTACCTTGTAGAAAGTTTTCCAATACCTTACTTCTTTGCCTCCCAAGAAAGTTCACAACCTTTGCTTGTTGCATAAGAAATACCTATAACACATCGTGATTTAATAAATACAATTGAATTATCAAGGATTCCATTCACCAATGGCTATAATTTAACCAAACTCATATTCAAGCAAGTTAATTAACTTACCAATATCCTTATAGTCAAGGGCCGAAAACAATCCAAGAAGCTTTCAAAGCTTAATCCTGTATGATTGGGTCCGAGGGAGGCAACCTATAATGATCACAGACACATGATCATCAATTAATTTGTCCAACAAGTCACACAAAATAACACAATGTAACACCTCCCACCCACACTATGTCGCGGCCTAAAGGCCAAAAATACTCTCATAGTGTTTTAATCACAACCAACCATTTCCACAGCTACAACAACCTTTCTTAACACCATTAGAATCCTTATTTACCCTAGATTTCAACTTAGCACCATTTTCCCCCAATTTCTTTCTCTAGGCCAAAAGCATGCAAGACAAGAGGCCAATGGATTTTTCTCGCTTTCCATGGTTCTAGGTACTTATTTAGTTCATCCCTAATCAATCCAACACTCACAACACCCATTCGTTAAGGCCAAAACATAGGTTTGCACAATTTTCCTAAAAATACGAGCATAGGTTATGGGTATGCATGCATGGGAGTCCAAAGGTTTTCCAACCAATTCACATGCATTACACACTCATTCTACCTTATAATTAATGATTCAAGCTATCCACAACTTGTTTTGCAAGTAACCTATGTTGAATAACCAAAATTTGCCTAAGTTACAGAATTCCAAATGCTTTAAAATTCTATTTGATTTCCATATACTAGACACCAATACAAGCAATAATCATCAAAGTCATATGGTTATCTAAGGTCTCCAAATACCCAAACCAACATACACATATACATAGGACATGAATTTATGATCTCTACAAAAATCCAAGGAGAGTTGAAATACTTACCACCAATGGTCTTCAAATGATCGTAGGATAGGTTTTCAAGTAATTACTCAAGCCAAATGAGCTCCCAAGCTACCCATCTACACCATGAGGTCGTGACCTTCAAGGAGGAGTAACTCCTCACACAATGCTTCCCACTCGAAAATAAGGGTAGAATGTGTTTCTCTCAAGATTTTACACAAGTTTGAATTTGGAACCACTCAATTTTGTTAAGTATAGCTCAAGATATGAGGATTTGAAGTTTTCATGCTTTTCTTAGGGCACAACAATAGGGGCTGCGGGTTTTCGAAGGAGAAATGGAGGAAGATGATGAGCTCGCACAATTGGACATGTGCTCTAATATCTCACTTAAGTGAAGTGGGCCCCACAAGTGCTACCTCAGTTAAACTCATTCAATTTCACCACTAATCTTTAATTAACTCCCAAATCATTCACTTAATCAAAATTTTAATATTCAACAAAGTCCATTAAATATTCTTTAACAGATGAATATGAAATTTCTCGGTGATTGCATAAAATTACGATTTTAACCCTAGTTGTACACCGTCAGCACATTTTCCCCAAAACCATCAAAATACACTAAATATTTCAAATAATCATTTTTCGTAAATCTATGTAACTCTTTCAACATATATTCAAATCCTAGATCAGTAATCTCATTTTTTGTTTACCCGGTGAAATTTACACCGCAGTATTTTATCCGATAAAAATCATTATTCATCAATTCTTCATAAACTTGCCTATCCACTCCAAATTTTGTTCTGAATCCATTTTCAGTATTATTTTCCTCAAATAATGTTTCCTTTTATCATTTTACATATCAGGGTTACCTATTTGTTAATTTATCGTTTTACCCTTCGATATGTATTTAACCAAAAACTTAGAATTTTCATTAAACATATCCTCTAATTCACAATTTACTTATTAATATGAATTTCAAATATATGAGATGTTATACATGACACTTTTTTACCTAATATGAATTACGACTTTTGCAGAAGTGGGAGCATAAAAATATTTCAGATGGCTACGACATGGATAGGTAAAGAAAAATATTTGAAAGGAAGATCTTATGGTTATAAAGCTAGTCACTTCAACTTCATTGCTACACGATTGATTCAAGTAAAGTTTTAAAGGCTTAACTTTATGGGGTTATTTAATATCGTGTTAAAGAAATAGATTCTCATGTGGATAACAAACACAAAATTAAGGTGATTCCTATCTTAATTTTGTTTTTTAAATTTTTTAGCGATACCCATATCAAATTTATCTCTGCACCAGGAGACACGTTGCATGAAATTCGTTTAGCCCTAACTTTATTGCTATTGATTCAGCTATCGGGATCAAATGACACATCATTACAGCTTACTAAAGACCTACAGACAGTGACAGCCTAAAGGTAATAAGGTATAATTATTACTAATTATTTACATGAATTCTAAACTCCTTTTTTTCTTTTATTGCACAAAATTTGTTTTATAACAAAAGAGGAAGTTATACTTATTATTATTTTTTCTTACCACCTTTTATTACTAAATTTGTTATTGCTAAATCAAAATCAAATTAACGATTTTTATTTGATATTATTTTGTAAGTGTTGATTTGATTTTGATTTAATAATAATAAAATTAATAGTAAAAGATTGTAAGAAAGAATAGTAGTGAGTATATAACATATCCCTATAACAAAAACCTCTTTAACTTTGCTAAATTGTACAACTAATTAGTGGAAATGTAAAGGTTTAATGACAACTACACGAATGCATATAACATTGAGCAATATTTAAAAATGAAATAGTATGAACAAAATAATGAAAAATTACCAAAACCACAAGTTGGTTATTTATACGGATTTAAAGTTTTTCCATTAAATCACACCCCACATTTTATAATTTTGCACTTAACTGAATTTCATAATGGTTATGCTTTATAAATATAGTTTTTATTCAAATACATTGTTAACGTAAAAAATTTCACTATCATTTTATAGTGCATTACCTCAAGTTTATCGAGTCATGTATGTTTGTTTTCAGTGAACTAAATTCGTTTTTGATATCCAAACCGGTTTAATGTTGTTCGAGTATTATTAAACTCATATTGAGAGCGACTCTCTCAAATTAACTATATTTTTTTTGGAAACTAAATTAACTATATTTTAAACCAGTAATTTCTACCAATTTAAATTTGGATTTGGTTAGTTTTAAACCCAATTAAACCCGATGGTCCAAAGCCCATCCCAGTTTTTCGGATTGGTTTGGATTGATTTATTTGGGTTATTGGGTCGATTGAGTGCAGAAAGATAAAAACAAATTCTCTAGTTCACTGGGTCATGCAAAGTATTGATTTCATTGGATTATACAATTTCTTTGTGTGCAAATGTAAATTCAAGAATTGCAATTAGTGTATGACCCAATAATCAGTGGCGGACCCATAAATTTTTTCTGTGGGGGGCTAAAAATTAAACATTTATTTCGGATTGGTTTGGATTGATTTATTTGGGTTATTGGATCGATTGAGTGCACAAAGATAAAAACAAATTCTCTAGTTACTGGGTCATGCAAAGTATTGATTTCATTGGATTATACGATTTCTTTGTGTGCAAATGTAAATTCAAGAATTGCAATTAGTGTATGACCCAATAATCAGTGGCGGACCCATAAATTTTTTCTGTGGGGGGCTAAAAATTAAACATTTATTTCTCTATTCAAACATAATATATGAGAGGCCAAAATACGAAAAATTAAATATTTGTTCCTCTCTTCAACCACAATATGTGGGAGGCCGAAACACCAATTCAGAAAACATAACTCATAAATACATCTTTTAACTTGTTATAGAGAGAAAGAAGGAGACGGAGAGGGAGAGAGAGAGAGAGGGGGAAGATGTCACTGTAAAATATACTATCAATTTGAAAAAACAACAACTTTTCAACCCCTAAAATGAACATTTTTTATGCAAAGAAAACAAAGAAAAAGAGAAGAGAGCAAATGTATAGATTTCACAAAAAATATGTACTAATTACTATAATCTAAATAGATAATTCAAAGCAGAAACCCTCTCATTTCTTAACCTCTTTTTCTATTTACTCACTGTTAGCCCAACAAGAAAAAAAAGCCAAAGATAAATCAGAAGAGACAGATTGCCAAGAAGCACAATCACCAAAACCATTCTGCCTCTCACTTCCCTCTCTGTCACGAATCATCAGAAAAGGAGAGGGATTGAAAGAATAAGGTTCATTTTTTCATAAGACTCTCGGACTTCTTATTTTTATTCATGGATGGGAAGATTTGTGCAAACATCTAAGCATAATAAAAGTTGAAACTGTAAGTTTCAAGTCGAGGTTTAAACTATAATTTAAGAGGAAGGTTATATTTACAAACTTTTTGTTTAGAAACTCTTACAAACTACACTGTGTCTGACCGTCATACTTTAATTAAGAGTGTATGACTGGTCATGCTATATGTAATTTGTAAAAAAAAAATTGTAAACAGATCTTTTCCCATAATTTAATGCTAATTCCATATGCTAATTGTAACCACCAGGTCTGTGCCAACAAACAAGCACCACGTAGCTAAAAGAATTTGAACTAAGAGAAACCATGTAGCTCTATTGGTGGTCATTGATACTTCCAACACTGTGATGTAATCTTAAATAAACCTATTTTTTGTTAAAGCAAAAAAAGACAAGAAAGCATTAAATCTTGGATTTGATAATCATGATTTTCTTTTCTCTCTCTTAACTCTATCTAAAAATCCCAAACTAAACCCTGAGCTTACTTTTCAATTCGACAAGATCTAATCATGGTACTGCACTATTTCTCATTCTTTTTTTGTTTTGTTGATTTCGTTAACTTTCTTGGAGGAAGAAAAAATGCAATCAGAGTTAGAGGGGTTTCAATAGATATAGGACCTGAGAATATAAAGAAGCTCTATAAACTCTTTGCGGTGGGAGAAAACTACTTCACATTAATGGAGAGAAAAAATGGAGGTTTCTTGTATTATACTTATTTTAAAAAATTTCTTCTATGTACCAAAAAAAAAGTTCTTCAAATTTTGGGAGGGCGGCCGCCTACCCTAGCACCCCTCTCGGTTCGCCCTTGCCAATAATAGCAATAACCAAATATTTAACACCATTGTAAAATCATTTTATTCTATATCATTTTTTTGTGATTTGTGAAATGAAATGAGAATTTAAAGAATAAAATTTATTGTAAAACCAATGAAATTATTCACCTTTACAAGAAACGCTAATTAATAAAAATGGGGATAAAATGTTACCAAAAAATGGGAATAATTTTCTTTATTATCATATTTAAAGGGTTCATATCTTAAATGTAGCTTCTTCTTTTTTTTGTAACGGCTGGCTCAATACATCTGACATCAACCCTCCTCTTTTACCCTAGCTTGGGACTGGTTATGCATGCATGCATACGTAAGCAGACAGTATGTCTTATGACGAATTGGAGGAAAGTTATTAGTATTGAGAAGGGTTAAACTCGTTTTTACTTTCTATTTTCCAAATGGTCCATTTTTAGTTATTTTTCCATTTATCTCCCTCTATTTATTTTTCTACCTTTGCCTTTTATTAGAATATCACATTTTTGTATATTTTTAGTTTTTTTCTATTTTTAGTGGCCACGTCATTCAAGTGGTAGTAACAGAATTTGTTATTCTTCTCCTTTATATTCTGATACACACTGTACAGAAACGTTTAACAAATGAATATACAATTTCGATTCTTTGCTATTCCTTTTACTGCAAATGGAGATTTGTACTGCTAATATGGTATCAGATAACTTTTTTTGATGGCTCGTGGCCATCATTGTAAGAACCCGCACGTTAAATTAGGAATATAATTAATTAATTATGAGATTAGTGAGATAATTTTATAATTGACCCTAATAATTATGAGAAGGCTTAAATAATTATGGTAAATGATTAATAATGTTGAAAGTAATTTTTCTGACGAAAAGGGCAGATACCGGTTCTGCTCTACGGTATAAATGTGTACCGATGAAGTATCCCAAAAAATTATGAAAAGTATGTATATATTACTAGAATAATATATAGGACTAGCACAACAAGTTTCAGGTCAAAATAATGAGAATTGATGTCATAACTGATACCGGCTACGTAAAAGCGCGTACCGGAAAAGTACTGCGAGAAAAATAAAATAAAAATATGAAAAATCTTAGAAAAATGGATAGGTTCAGATTTCAAAGTTTGGGATTAAAATTCTAATTGTAGCTATTAGTGCTAATACATTGTGCTTAAACTTAAATCACCTATATATACTCCTTTTGCACAAAACCCTAGGCCATAATCAGCCTCTCTACATGGGTTTCTGAGTGTGAGCTTCTGCCACCTTCTCCATTGGTCATTCTTGCATGAAAAACTTCTCAAGTCACCTCTTTTTTCATTGATTCTTCTATTTTATACATTGTAAACACTTGGTAGAGTGACTTGTGAGGCTGAGGGTCAGCCATTTCTGAGTTGAAGGTGTTGTTTTCTCTGTGTTGAGGTGCTGACTTCTTGGTGAAGGTTGAGGGGGCTTTTGTTCTAGTATTTTGAGCGTGGTTTTTGGTGAGAAAGAACAACCCTTGATCACCATTTTCGTGTACCTTTGAAGTCAAAATTTGTGGACTGACTTGTGAGCTCCAAGGGAACTTGTGGTTCTGTTTTGAAGCCTTTGGGTAAGCACCATTACCTTGATCATGAGTTTTCCTTGTTTAAAAGTTGAGTCTTGGCATGTTAAAGAGTTGAATAAGTAACCAACCTGAACATGAACATAATAGTGAATAAAAATGCATGCTTGGACGTATTAATGGGTTAAAAATACAACCTTGAAGTGATATCTTCGCAAAATGCAGAAACTGCATTCTGTCACGAAATATCCGGATATGATATCCGGATATGATATCCGGATATTGGTATCCAAATATGGGGCTTGTGATATCCGGATATGGATATCCAGATATGCCCCCGACAAATATCCGAATATTCTGGGAATTTCGAGTCAGTGACAGTTCTGTGCATACAGAACTGTATTTTTGGGTTTGTGGACCCAAGCTTGATTAAGTTGAACCTTTGTAATAATTATCTAAGTCAGAATCAAAGTGATTTAGGGCTTGTGGCTTTGTGAGAAGCCTAAAGACATGAAATGTGAAAGGAAAACGTTGTCTTTATGTCATATGCTTGTAGATCATGATTGTTGATATGATTCTGTTGTTTGTGGAATTTGAGCTTGGTTGGACTCTTGTAATGGATAGTTATCTTGTGAGGTAAGCTTTCGTGTCCTCGGTATAACCATTGTTGGTTCCACCATACCCCATGGGGGGATGGTTTATATGCATGATGTGTTTTCATGTATTGATATTAAAATGCTATTGAGCTGTCATGTGCAAATGCTTATAATATGCATGTGTTGTTCCACCTAGACGGTAAGCCTGTGTATGTAGGAGACATACCATAGCGTGATTCTGTGGGTGGGTGTAAGTAGTGACTTGCACTGATTGTAGGTAATAGACGTATCTAAAATCTTGCATTTCTTTGGCCAGTTGAATAGCTGACACACATGACATGATTATTCTGTTGCACTGCATTGCTTTTGAAACTTATACTGTTTTACTGCTTTTGAACTTATATTGCACATGTAAGTGAGCTTGGGTTGGAGAAATCCTGGAGGACCCCATGTCTTACTGAGATTTCTGTTTAGAGATCTTACCCCACGTTTGGGGCATATTTTCAGGTTCAGGTAACTCGGGGGTTGAGACCTCAGGCAGCAGGAGGCCGGAGCTGAGTTAGATATATGTTGTGTATGATGATATGCTGGTTTCTGATGTGCTTGATATTTATTACCATGTTATTTTATTTGAGACTTTGTTGGGCTTTGTTGCCTTATTTGGTGAGCATGGGGGTTGTCCATGCCACATTGATTGACTATGTCTTATTTTAGATTTGTGTAGTATTAATGTATCAGGATTAATGTCCGGACTACGTGTTGTAGTTCCATGACTTAGATACTCACTTATTTATATATGAGGTTATTCAGTGTAGCTAGCTGTCTATTTGCAATTTGCAATTTACATACATGCAATATTTTGAAAAAGGATTAACTAATCAACTTGGTAATATTAATGACCTCATAATTGAAAAAAAAAATTATTTCACATTTTTGATTAAGCGTTGCTTAATACGATGACATGATAACAAACCGGGTATACACGGGTGTTACATTTATGGTATCTGAGCACTTTCTAGGGAAAAGCCTGTATGTATTGCAATAACTTAGGATGTTTTGTTGTGTGTCTGTCTTGTGTGTTTTATCTGTTGGGTTTTTGCTATGATGATGCATGTCTGACCACATTGCATGAGCCTGATCAACTCATTCTTTGTGTAACTTGTGCAGAGTCATGGTAATGCCTAGGAGAAATCGAGAGACGAACGAGGGTCAACCCGACCCGGTTCTTACTGCATTAGCTGAGATACAGGCGGCTAGACTAGCCGATCAGGAGGCCGCTAGATTGGCCAACCAGGCGATGATGGACGTCGTCCGAGAGGCGAACCGGAAGGCCAGGGAAGATGTTCTTGGGGCGAAAAGGCTGGCGAACATGACCATGATGAAGGTCATGTTGGAGAAGATGAGGGCTGCCGCAATGAGGGTCAGTTTCCTCCACCACCACCTCCACTGCCTCCACCCAGTCTACAGGACGATAGTCAGAGTCACGTTGAGGGTACCAGTCAACTAACTGGTGTGATGCTACCCTACTTGGAGCACGTTGAGGATCGTAATGCTATTGACTGCCGGCTGAATGCTTTCTGTAAGCATAAGCCACCCTCTTTTGATGGATCTTATGATCCTATTGCTGCCGCGAGATGGCTTCAGGCTTTGGATAAGATCTTCAAAGTTATGCAGTGCACCGACTCGCAGAAGTTGATGTTCGCCACAATACATGGCCATTCTTCGAGGATTGCTTTTTGGGCAGATACTTTCCTTATGATGCTCAGGAGAGGAAGCAGGGAGAGTTTGACAAATTAGTGCAGGGCTCTTTGTCTGTCGACGAGTACTTGGCTAAGTTCAATGAACTGGTCAAGTTTTCACATTTCAGGATCGCTATGCCTACTCCTACGTTCTTGACTGCTAAGTTCCGTAGGGGACTTAATAAGGAGATAGATGATCGTATTGTTGGAGCTACATCGAGAGACTTTGGGACACTGGTACAGCAGTTTCGGGACATCGAGGATGTTTGCATTGTAAGCAAGGCCAAGAGGGCCAAAGTTGCTGAGGTAAAGGGAACTGGTATTTCCACTTCCTGAAAGGACAGGAAGTTTGCTGGTAAATGAAAGGGAAAGCAGTTGGCTGCTAGGCAGGCACCTAGTCAGCTCAAGAGGACTTCGACGCAGGGGAGTTCAGTTAGACCTCCTACTCCCAGATGCTCGGGATGTGGGACATTCCATGTGGGGTCGTGTGCTACCGGCCAGTTGATCTGCTTTCAGTGTGGCCAAGCGGGCCACTATTTCTGGGATTGTCCGTCGTCGACCGCGAGAGCTGCAACGGTTCAGGAAGTTCCTCTTCAAATGGTTCCCCTTCCACCTATTGCGGCACCTGCAGTGCCACCTACCAACGGTCATGTTTACACTCTGGATCGACAGCAGTCGGATATAGCTCCGAACCTTGTCAGAGGTACTGTGTCTATTGGTGGTTCTACTATTGATGTTTGTTTGATTTCGAGACTACGCATTCTTTCATTGCAACCCTGATTGTTGTGGGTCTTGAGTTGCCCAGTGCTGTGTTTTCTCCACCGTTGTGGGTGACCACCGCCACCGGAGAAAAGTGTGATACCTCCATTGTACATCGAGATGTCGTGTTTCAGTGGGATGACCATGAGTTTTCAGTGGATCTGATAGGATTACCGATGGTTAACTTGGAGATTATCCTTGGCATGGATTGGTTGTCTAAGAATTGTGTTATGATTTACTGTTGTGCCAAGCGAGTGGTGATGTCTCCGTGTGATTCCACAGCCAGTTCCTCGCGTTATATTTCAGTGCTGCAGGCTAGGGGAGCCTTAAGAGCAGGGGCATTTGGTTATGTTACGTTAGGAGGTTTGGTGAGTGGGACACAAGAGGATATCACTGACATTCCTGTGGTGAAGGAATTCCTGAGGAGATTCCAGAGTTTTCGCCACAGTGGGAGATAGAGTTCTCCATAGATTTGTTGCATGGTGTGGGGCCTATTTCATTAGCTCCATACCAGAGTTGGCAGAGCTGAAGAAGCACATTGAGGATCTTTCGGCAAAAGACTTCATTCGACTGAGCGTGTCTCCATGGGGAGCACCGATTATCTTTGTGAAAAAGAAAGACGAGACTATGTGGTTGTGCATCGACTACAGGCAGCTAAACAAGGTAACAATCAAGAACAAGTATCCCCTTCCTCGTATTGATGATCTGTTGGATCAACTTAAGGGTGCTTGTGTGTACTCGAAGATTGATCTCCGGTCCGGATACCATCAGATTCGGGTGAAGCCGGAGGATGTCCCTAAGATCGTGTTTCGTTCGAGATACGATCACTATGAGTATTTGGTGTTTCCGTTTGGACTCACCAATGCACCCGCAGTGTTCATGGATTACGTGAACCAGATTTTTCAGCCGTACCTGGATCAGTTTATGATCGTCTTCATTGACGATATCTTGATTTACTCCAAGACTGAGGAGGAGCATGTTGAGCACTTGAGGATTGTGTTACAAGTGCTGAAGGAGAAAAAGCTTTATGCTAAGCCTTCGAAATGTGAGTTTTGGCTCAAGTCTGTGAAATTTCTTGGGCATGTAATCTCTGCTGAGGGAGTTGCAGTGGACCCGAACAAGATTGAGGCCGTGCTAGATTGGGAGAGGCCCAAGACGGTTACTGAAGTGAGGAGCTTCTTGGGTTTGGCATGTTACTACAAGAGGTTCATCAAGGGATTCTCCATGTTGGTCCTACCATTGACTAGCCTTACCCGGAAGGAGACTCCGTTTGTATGGACTCTCGAGTGTGAGGAGTGCTTTCAGGAGTTGAAGGAGAGACTGGAGACTGCACCTGTGTTGGTCCTTCCTGATCCTGCTGAGGAAGTTGACCTGTACACTGACGCCTCCGGAAAGGGGCTGGGTTGTGTGTTGATGCAGTTAGGCAATTGCTTATGCTTCGAGGCAGTTGAAGCCTCATGAGGAGAACTACCCGACTCATGATTTGGAGTTAGCTGCTATTGTTTTTGCTTTCAAGATTAGGAGGCATTATCTCTATGGCATGAAGTTTGCCGTGTTCAGTGACCATAAGAGTTTTAAGTATCTGTTCGATCAGAAGAAGCTGAACATGAGACAGATGAGATAGATGGAGTATCTGAAGGACTACGACTTTGAGTTGAAGTACCATCATGGCAAAGCCAATGTGGTAGCTGATGCTTTGAGTCAGAAATCCGTGAGTCTATCCAATTTGACGATGGGTGACTATGATATTATTGAGCAGTTTTGACATCTGACTGTGACCTCCTTATTTGGGGGTGCACTTCTCAAAAAGGAAATTGTGCAAGTTGAAAATGAGCTCATGGAAAAGATTAAAGAGGCGCAAGTGCAAAAAGAGTGCTTTGACTATGTGAAGAACCAGGACAGTGTGTCTTGGGACGAGGATGGCTTATTAACTTTCCAGAAGAGGATTGTGGTTCCTTGAGGTCCTTTGACTGAAGAGGTGATGACAGAGGCTCATAAGGGCCAGTTTATTATCCACCCTGGTGCTACAAAGATGTACTACGACTTGAAGAGAAATTACTGGTGGCCGAGCATGAAGAAGGACATAGCCGTTTTTGTGTCCAAGTGTTTGATATGCCAGAAGGTGAAGATAGAACACCAGAAGTCGTCTGGTAAGCTTCAACCTCTTGAGATTCTTGAATGGAAATAGGAGAGCATTTCCATGGACTTCGTGGTGGGATTGCCGAAGACTCAGGCTGGCTGTGACTCTATCTGGGTCATTGTGGACAGACTGACGAAGTCTACCCACTTTCTTTCGGTGAAGGTGAACTTCACTCCTGAGCAGTTGGCCAGACTTTATGTTCGCGAGATTGTGAGGCTTCACGGGATGCCCGAGAGTATCATCAGTGATAGGGACCCGAAGTTCACATCTCGGTTCTGGGAGGCGTTGTAGGGAGCTTTTGGTACTCAGTTGAGATTGTGTACATCCTATCACCCTCAGAATGACGGACAGACTGAGCGGACCATCCAGACATTAGAGGACATGTTGAGGGCTTGCACTTTGGAACAGGGTTCAGCATGGGATAGGTATCTGCCGTTGGTTGAGTTTTCGTACAACAACAGTTTCCATGCTAGCCTAGGCATGGCACCCTACGAGGCACTGTTTGGTAGGAGGTGTCAGACTCCTACCTGTTGGTCTAAGGTTGGAGATAAGGAGTTGTTTGGCTTGGATTTTGTCCAAGATACTACCCAGCAGATCCAGTTGATCAGAGAGAAGCTGAAGCAGGCGCAGAATCGCTAGAAGAGCTATTATGATGTTAAGCATCATCCACTGGAGTTCAGTGAGGATGAGCAAGTGTTTGTGAGACTATCACATGTACTCAGTTGAGATTGAATACATCCTATCACCCTCAGACTGACGGACAGACTGAGCGGACCATCCAGACATTGGAGGGCATGTTGAGGGCTTGCACTTTGGAGCAAGGTTCAACATGGGATAGGTATTAGTGCTAATACAGTGTGCTTAAACTTAAATCACTTATATATACTCCTTTTGCACAAAAGCCTAGGCCATAATCAGCCTCTCTACGCGGGTTTCTGAGTGTGAGCTTCTGCCACCTTCTCCATTGGTCATTCTTGCATGAAAAACCTCTCAAGTCACCTCTTTTTCCATTGATTCTTCTCTTTTATACATTGTAAACACTTGGTAGAGTGACTTGTGAGGCTGAGGGTCAGTCATTTCTGAGTTGAAGGTGTTGTTTTCTCTGTGTTGAGGTGCTGACTTCTTGGTGAGGGTTGAGGGAGCTTTTGTTCTAGCATTTTGAGCTCCAAGGAGTGATTTTTGGTGAGAAGGAACCAACCTTGATCACCATTTTCGTGTACCTTTGAAGTCAGAATTTGTGGAATGACTTGTGAGCTCCAAGGGCACTTGTGGTTCTGTTTTGAAGCCTTTGGGTAAGCACCGTTACCTTGATCATGAATTTTCCTTGTTTAAAGGTTGAGTCTTGGCATGTTAAGGAGTTGAATAAGTAACCAACTTGAACATGAACATAATAGTGAATAAAAATGCATGCTTGGACGTATTAATGGGTTAAAAATACAACCTTGAAGTGATATCTTCGCGAAATGCAGAAACTGCATTCTGTCGCGAAATATCCGGATATGATATCCGGATATTGATATACGGATATGATATCCGGATATTGGTATCCAAATATGGGCCTTGTGATATCCGGATATGCCCCCGACAAATATCCGGATATTCTGGGAATTTCGAGTCAGTGACAGTTATGTGCATACAGAACTGTATTTTTGGGTTTGTGGACCCAAGCTTGGTTAAGTTGAACCTCTGTAATAATTATCTAAGTCAGAATCAAAGTGATTAAGGGCTTGTGGCTTTGTGAGAATCCTAAAGGCATGAAATGTAAAAGGAAAACGTTTTCTTTATGTCATATGATTGTAGATCATGATTGTTGATATGATTGTTGGTCTAAAATAGATTGTGATGAAGGTATATCATCAGAAACGCGGAAGAGCATCGTACCAATGCGATGAAGATTAAAGACACCGCTTTGATCACCTAGGGTGAAGTAGCGAGCGTGACAATTTCTCACGTTCAGTTCTCCTTCTCAAGCCTCACGATCTGCAGCAACGCACTATGAGCAGTCACAAATCCGCTCTACGGTTGATCTTCCAGGCTATGACTCAAGGGGATCAGAGGGTCGTGTGGGTAACCGTTCAGATGATGAACGTCTGCCTCTTTGGTGTGTTTCTGATGTCTGTAACCCTAGGAGGCATTAGAGAGAAAAGAGAGTTTATATACTCTGCCCAATCCAAAATTAACCTTAAGCTTCATGGGTTAAAATTGAACTTTGGGCTCACTCTCACTAAAGGTATTGGACTTAAGTGAAAAGAGCATACTAAACCCAACAATCTCTCACTTGCTCTTTTGGACACAAACTTGAGTTCATAAACCCAAGACTATGTAGCCCATAAGCCATCATCATCTGATTATACAACATATCCCTTGTCTTAAGCTAGCCTGGGGATCTACCATTTGTCACTCATCAAGGCTCCTGATAATCTTTGAAAGATTATCTAATTCGGCGTTTTTCCACTAAAAGCCCGAACGTGAACTCCAAGATTAATGACCTTTATAACATGAATATGCATTGCCCCTTTACAAAATGTCTATAATTGATTGATTAATTTTCTGTAACCCAATCAATTATTTATTCACTTGACTACGATAGTTTCTCTAATGGATTAATTGCACTAGCCAGTGTCTTTAATATCCAAGTACTGAAACATATCAAGAAGACATTTCCTATAAACTCCTTGTTGTTTATTTCATAAATACCGATAATCAAATAATCTCACTCCCAAAATATCGAGTTATTGGTCGTCAATAGATCAAACCTCACCCGTTGGTAAATCAAAGAATAAAAACTATTTGATTACCTATTTTATAATAAATTCAGGATTAAGAGCAATCACATAACTATAGTTAACTGGAGATTTGATACCTTATTACAGAAAAACAACCTTAATCAAATCTCTCATTGATCCTTTCAATGTGAATGTTAATTCACACCAATATTTTACAATGATTCGGACAAAACCATTCCATAAAATATTGCAGCCTAAATAAAGTTCCCAACTTTATTTAACGGCTTTGAATCCATTCATCAATTGTGAGAACCTATGATCATATCCTCCATGAACGTATCCATATGATCATATACTCCACAATTGATCCGGACCTTGATGTTTGTAAATAGTGCGCAAAATAAATAATACCCTATTTGTAAAATTCAGAAAATATTTACATTATTTCATTGTCTTACTCCAAGAGCACAATGAACCCAATATCTCCCACTCGCTTAATGCAAGTCTGGGATCCTCCTAAGACCCAAAGAAGTAACATGCCTCTTGAACACAAGTTCTGACAAACTCTTAGTAACTGGGTCTACAAGATCCACCTCTATTCATATCCTAATTGAGTAAAACTCATAGCTCGAGGTTGATTTTCTTGAGTCAATATCCACTTGAAATAACTGAATTTGTGAAAACTCAGCCTTTCAAGACTCCCACTAGAATATACCAGCATACAATCTCTCGTTCTCCAAAGATATTTGAGTACATGCTTAACGATAATCTAGTATTCCTCTAGGTTCAAAAATGGTACCGTCTCACTACTCTCATTGCATGACAGATGTCTGGTTTAACGCCCAACATGATATGCATGAGTCTACCTTTGCCAAAACATAAGATATCCTGCTCATGCATTCTTTCTTCTTAGGAGTCTTTGGTTACTCCTTAGGAAGATGAATTCCACATCTGAGAATTTATAATTCTTCTCTTAGAATTCTCATATTGAATGTTGGCAAGAGTTTTGTCAATGTAAGTAGCCTGAGGTGATGCCAACAACTTATTCTTCCGGTCTCATAAGAGTTTTAAACCAAGAATATAATTGGCTTCTCCACTACTTCCATACCAAAACACTAACTTAGCCAACTCTTTATGCTTGATATTACCTCCACATTGTTTCCAATAAGGAGCATATCATCTACATAAAGTACCAGAAAAGCTAATGTCTTTCGTTGGATCCTTTACATACAAATACACATCATTCATCAAGTTTCTCTCAAAATCAAAATTTTGATAACCTGATCAAAACTGATGTTCCAAGACCTGGATGCTTGCTTAATTCTATGAAATAGACTTTCACAACTTGCATACCATGGGTTCCTACCCATTTGCTATAAAACCTTTTGGTTGTTGTATGTAGATATCCTGACATCCAACTCCTAAAATGAAATCTCATAATTGAGACTTATAGTAACTAAGAGAATCTGGATAGACTCAAGCATGGCGTCTGGCAAAAATTGCCTCCAAGCTAGCTTTGAAGGTTTTCACCTTCTTGTCCATCCTCTCTTTGCCTTTTATGTCCATATGCACCTTGTGGGTTTTACCCCTCTTGGTGTCTTTACTAGAACTGAACGGAGTTGAAATACAAGTATTTCATCTCATTGTTCATAGCTTGAGCAACACTTGATCAACTACATCTTCTAGTGCATTATCGTAACTAGTAGGATCAATGTCACTCAACAAGAGACAACTTGAGAGTTAACAAGGTTCTCTCCCACTACGAATGTACTGCACTAGACCTTGTGTATTTATAGGTAAAACAAAGAGTGGGTCAATGGTGGATCTTCAATTTCTTGAGGATCTGCTTATTCTTGATATTGTTCCTCCACATGTGATACTAATATTTTTACTAGTTTCACTTATATATTATCATGTTGAATTTCCAATTACGGTTCTCTTGTTTGTTCACCTAGAGATATATCTATCCCCTCTTGAACAATCAAGGGAAAAGTGGATGAAGCTTCTAGAGATTCTGAAAATTCTTGATTTGAGATAAATCCCATCAAGAATAACCTTACTTAAGAGCTTATAATTTCTCATCTAGTCCTCCTTTAAGAAAATCATGTGAGTGCTCACTTAGATTATCTTGTCCTTAAGACTAAATAAGAAATCATCCCTAGTTCTCTTAGGGTAGCCAAAAGATATGCACTCTTCAATACAAGATTCCATCTTACTTTACTGTTGTTGTAGGACGTGTGCCGTAGCACCCTAAATCCGAATATTGTTTGATCTGGGCTTGCACCATTTCCATAATTCTTTAGGTGTCCTTACAACAAGCTTTGACGGAACCAAGTTAAGAAGGTATATTTCCTTCTCTTATGCATCTCCCTTGAACAATATTGGAAAAGATGAATAACTGAACATGATCTTCACCAAGTCTAAAATGTTTGATTTTTGCATACTGCAACTTCATTCAACTAACGCGTTCTTAGAATTGACAGTTACGAAAACTATCTCCTCTTAAATCAGGTAAGACCTGAACTTACCAGACAGGTAGCCAACACTTTAGTCTGACCAAAGTGTTTTGATTTGAACACCTACATACTTTTGTGCCTCAGACTTAAACCTCTTGAAAATTTTCAAAAGCTTTAGACTTATGGCGCATTTGGTTCATCTGTCCAAATCCAGAGTAAACATTCATATAATGAAGTACTCATCACTTCTTCTGGTCTGAACGCTAATTGATCCACATACATTAGTATGTACCAGTTTTAGTTGAATAGTTGCGCAAATCTTTTTGGCCCCTTATAGGATTGCTTGGCCATTTTACCTTCCAAAATAGAACTAACATGTAGCTTTTAGTTAAAAGATTCTTAAACTTCCAGTCCCTCTTTTAACTAAAACATGTTTCCTACTTTGAGGTAATGTGACTAAATCACAAAGGCCAAAGTTATGTTTCATTTGAAACTTTTATTTCTTTGGTGAAAATCCTTGTTCATCATCCTATCCATTCAACATAATAAATTAAATGGGATATATAACTCAAGTAATAAAGACAATTTAATATACCGGAATAAAAGAAGATGAACTTCTTATTGAAACTGAGGAATTAAATTGTACTATTAAACCATGTTTGCACAAAACAACTAACAGAAATAAAATTCCTCTTCAAATCCGGAATAGTTAAACAGTCATCCAAAACTAAAGTCATAAATCATCAAAAGATAAATAACTTGTTCTACTGCTAATGCAGACACAAGCTCCCCATCTTTAAGCTTAAAATATCTTTGTCCAATGGTAATAGGCTCTCTATGCTTGAACCACTGCAAAGAGCAACAAACATAGTTAGTGGTTCCTGAATCATAGATTCATCCACTAATTAAGCCTTTTAAATTACCCGTACCTTTTTCTTTTCATCACCTCTGGGCAATCTTTCATCAAGTGTCCCTTTAGCCTGCAATTGAAGCACTTACCTTTCGGCTTCTTCATTGCAACTGGTTTGACAACTGATAACCAAGTCATTTTGTTCTTGTTACCACCCTTGGGTTTTCCTTTGGATTTAACAAAACTCTTAGCAAAACCTGCACTGACTGCATTCTGTCTAGCAGAGCTGCTAGACTCTGCAAACATGTCATTAAGAGTCTGAAGCATTTCTACTCCACTCTTAATCATGTACACTTGCTTCTGCAAGTGTTTCGATAGACTGACAATAATATAGCAGCGAACTACCATATCTGCCCTCTCCCAATCTGAGAAATGCATCTTAGTTTCCTTAGATGCACTCTATACACGTTGCCATGGCTTTGGTACGGTAAGGACAAATTTCAGCTTTTCATGTTTAAGAACATCAAGGTTCCTTTTCTATTCTTCATAGTTTGTACCATCTAGAGGTTTTTGACTCAAAATCATGGTTATAGGATTGAAGGAAGACATTTTCTGAAAATTTTTATAAAACACACAATTACAAACAAATAATGCAATAAACAAACGAAGTACAAGTAGATTCTCATAACTACTCTTGTTTATTGTTAACAATCCTTCAGTTTATCTTTACAAGGCCTACGATGGGCAAGTCACGTGTAAAAATCAAAATTGTTATTTGGGCCTTCAGTGCCATTGCCAGAGCCTCGATGGGAGGGTTAACAATTTTACCAAAGTTGAATGTAATTAACCATTGTTTAATTTCAAAATTATCCTTAGTGTCTAAGCATTGCCGACGATGGGTCGTACAATATTTTCCTAAAATTTTGAAATTATTAAGATTTAATCTAGTGAAATTCGATTATCCTTATCCGATGGGGCTTCAGCAATAACCATTTCACTACCACGAATGGAGCCTGTAGGTTTTAAAATTAATTATTTAATTTTTAAAACCTTCACCCATTCAACATTTTTTATTTGAGAATCTTCATAAGCCTGTCGAATTCATTGTTTAATTTCAAAATTTTTCTTTAATAACTTAGTATTATCGACGATGGGCCATACAATACTTTATTAAAATTTTGAAATTATTAAGGCCCAATAATATCCAATCATGCTTATCCGTTGGGGCCTCACATGATTATTTTATTGATAGTCCCACAATGCGCCTGGAGGTTAAATTAATTTCTTAATTTAAATCTCCTCCCAGAATTATTTAGGTCCAATCTAATAAAATCCAATCATGCTTATTCGATGGGACTTCACATGATTATTTTATTAATGGTCCTATAATGCGCTTGAAGGTTAAATTAATTTCTTAATTTAAATCTCCTTCCATTCAACATAAGCAATATTTTTCAATTTCCAAGAATTATTTAATTGAGAGTATCCTTTGTTTGATTTCAAAAACTAGCAAGCAAGAGCGCCGATGAACGTGCATCACTTAGCTTATCTGAATTTTGAAATCATTAAGGTCCTAGAATCCGGTCACGATAGGCAACGTGTGCTTCACACAATCATCATACATGATTGTGTGTTTAACACATGACCATTTTAGTAGACCCACAAATTACTCGCAAAATAACAGAATTCTCTTAGGAAATTTTCTTACTAATTTTTCTTGATTTTAAACTCCAAAAATAATCAATTTGATTATTCTAGATTTTACCAAAATCATATTAATTAATTAATTTTCGAAATTAATATAACCATTAATCTAGATTTTGTTTCTAAAATCATAATAATCATAATTTTTTTTTACCGGAATATTTAAAATAAAAAACTACGCGCATAAACTATCATACTAGTCGGTAATGACATAATAGTAAATATTCACGTATGACATGTGATCATGCAACAATATGGCACCTTCCTATTCTATATGACATGTTATGGCAAATATCATTTTAATCGCACATATAATTCATACCAATCAATAAAAGTATTAAATAATAAATTCTAATTACTTTAAACCATGGCCTTCCTATTTTAAAGAAAATAAAAAAATAAAATATTACAACTTTGGAATTTGACTTTCGCCTAGCCCATAATATCTGTCTCAAGCCCCTTTAGGGTTTCCATCGGCCGAAAAGCCCAAAGACCCAATCCTTTGGCGAGAACCCCTAGGACGCGAAAGAGGAACCCTAGCCGTCAGGTCTGCTGTGCCATCACCCGAAGTCAACTCGGGCCAAAACTCAAGGGGAAGGACCGCCACATAGAAACGAGTGCACCACCACCGGAACCACCCAAAAAGGTTGCCGCACGCTCCCACATGCTCTGAATCTTTGCCGAAGAGTGACGGCCAATCGAAGCCGCTTGTGGCGGTGCATGGAGGCTCCGATTGAAGCGATCCATCCACCATTGCGTTCGTATTTCTGTCCTCTTTCAAACCGTATGTGGAGCGCCCCATTCTGAGATCGGGAAGTACTCAAAAAGTCTCTGACAGTGCTGACTGCGCATCTTCCTTGCGGTTTCTCGATCTTGAACTTTTACAAAATATTGGAAAAATACATAGAAATTCCGAAAAAAATAATTAAAAACAGCAAGGAGGAAACCTAATCATATGGGATTAGCCTCCTTGTTACAAATCGAGAAATACACGAGAGACCCTAACCTTGGATTAAAGCATTTTTACCGATTAAAATTTAAACTTTTATGAAAATGAACTATAATGAATCAACAACATGAATACAAATCACAAGTACAGAATAAAGGTGCCATATTTTCAAATTCACATAGAAAAATAAATAAATTAAATCAAAACCGATCTAAATCCCCATCACAATCCGGCTCTGATACCACTTGAAGGTATATCATCAGAAATGCAGAAGTGCATCGTTCCGATGCGATGAAGATTAAAGACACTGCTTTGATTACCTAGGGTGAAGTAGCGAGTGTGACAATTTCTCACGTTCAGTTCTCCTTCTCGAGCCTCACGATCTGCAACAACGCACCACGAGCGGTCACAAATCCGCTTTACGATTGATCTTCTAGGCTATGACTCAAGGGGATCAGGGGGTCGTGTGGGCAACCGTTCAGATGATGAACGTCTGCCTCTTTGGTGTGTTTCTGGTGTCTGTAACCCTATGAGGCACTAGAGAGAAAAGAGAGTTTATATACTCTGCCTAATCCAAAACTAACACCAAGCTTCATGGGTTAAAATTGGACTCTGGGCTCACTCTCACTAAAGCTATTGGGCTTAAGTGAAAAGAGCATACTAAACCCAACATGTGATTCTGCTGTTTGTGGACTTTGAGCTTGGTTGGACTCTTGTATTGGATAGTTAGCTTGCGAGGTAAGCTTTCGTGTCCTCGGTTTAGCCATTGTTGGTTCCACCATACCCCATGGGAAGATGATTTATATGCATGATGTGTTTTCATGTATTGATTTTGAAATGTTGTTGAGTTGTCATGTGCAAGTGCTTATAATATGCATGTGTTGTTCTACCTAGACGGTAAGCCTGTGTATGTAGGAGACATACCATAGGGTGATTCTGTGGGTGGGTGTAAGTAGTGACTTGCACTGATTGTAGGTAATAGACGTATGTAAATCTTACATTTCTCTGGTCAGTAGAATAGTTGACACGTATGACATGATTATTCTGCTGCATTGCACTGCTTTTGAACTTATATTGCACATGTAAGTGAGCTTGGGGTGGAGAAATCCTTGAGGACCCCTTGTCTTACTGAGACTTCTGTTTAGAGATCTCACCCCACGTTTGGGGCACATTTTCAGGTTCAGGTAACTCGAGGGTTGAGACCTCGGGCGGCAGGAGGCCGCAGCTGAGTTAGATATATGTTGTGTATGATGATATGATGGTTGCTAACGTGCTTGATATTTATTACCATGTTATTTGATTTGAGACTCTGTTGAGCTTTGTTGCCTTATTTGGTGAGCATGGGAGTTGTCCATGCCACATTGATTGACTATGTCTTATTTTAGATTTGTGTAGTATTAATGTATCAGGATTAATGCCCAGACTACGTGTTGTAGTTCCGTGACTTAGATACTCACTTATTTAATATGAGGTTATTCAGTGTAGCTAGCTGTCTATTTGCAATTTACATACAGACAATGTTTTGAAAAAGGATTAAGTAATCAACTTGGTAATATTAATGACGTTATAATTGAAAAGAAAAAGTTATTTCGCATTTTTAATTAAGCGTTGCTTAATACGATGACATGATAACAAACCGAGTATACACGGGGTGTTACAATCATCGTCCTCCTCCTTCTCCTGAGCTTTCCTCTGGTTCATCTTCTGTCATGGAAGATGCTTCTAGCCCCTATTTCCTAAGAGCAGTGATAATCCTGGATTAATTTTGGTGACTCACTCACTCGATGGTGCCAATTATAGTTCATGGAGTAGAGCCATGCTCCTTGCTTTCAATGCTAAGAACAAAGCAGTCTTCATTGATAGATCTATTCCTTGTCCTCCTGATGCTGATTTGCTCTTTCTCGCATGGAACAGATGTAACTGGATGGTAATTTCTTGGCTTCTGAATTCTGTCTCTAAGGCCATTACTGATAGCTTGGTCTATTTTTCCAATGCTTTTTACGTCTGGACTGACTTACGCACTCGATTTCAACAAGCAAATGGCCCTCGAATTTTTCAATTGAAGCAAGAAATCTCCTCTCTACACCAAAGATCCCTAGATGTGAACGCTTACTACTCCAGGTTGAAGACTCTGTGTGAAGAAATTCAGAGTCACATTCCCACCCCATCATGAACTTGTGGTGGTTTGCGTCATCTCTCGGTCTCTCAGCAGCAGCATGATGCTCTCCAATTTCTTATGGTCTCAAAGACTCCTTTTCTTCAGTGCACGCCCGGATCTTGCTAATAGATCCTCTTCTTTCGCTTGCTCGAGTGTTCTCCCTGGTTCTTCAAGAAGAACGACAATGCCAGATTTCTATCTCAGTTCCCGCCACTCTTGATACACCCCTTCTCAATTCAGTTTCCACTACACCTATCTCCTCTTTCCCCTCTTATTCCATCCCTTCGGTGGTTGCACCCACCACTGCTCCTCGTCGCCCTCACCCTTTTTGCACCTATTGCCATGTTCAGGGTCATGTGAATGACAAATGCTTCCGCCTTCATGGTTTTCCCCCAGGGTACAAGCCCAGAATACCCAAACCTAATTTTCACTCAAACTCAGCCCAAAGTCTCTCGGCCCATTCCAACTCCACAGTCTCTCACCAGCCTTTGCCCAATTCTCTTAATCCAATTATCCCTTACCCTAATTTCTCTCCAGTACCCTCCGTCTCCATCAACCAAGCACAATATGCGCACATTCTTTCCCTCCTCCACAAGAGTTTTGCTGCTCCGGTCACGTCGTCTTTTGTCTTCGTCAACGATGGTTCTCCCTCTGTCGCTAGCTTCAATGGTACTGCTCTTTCATCTTTCTCTGATTCTTGTTGGATCTTAGACACTGGTGCTACACACCATGTGTGTTTTTCTTCTCGTTTATTTCTCTCTTCACACCCTTCTTCACCTTCTACGGCTACCGCCATGTCCTTTCCCAATAGCTCGACTGTTCTCGTGGTTGGTTCTGTCTCCATCTCTCTTTCCCCTTCTTTAAATCTTCAAAATATTTTGTTTGTTCTCTTATTCACCTTTAATCTTCTGTCCATAAGTGCTCTCACTCGCGATTCCTCTCTCGTTGCTAATTTTACTTCTTTTCATTGCATTTTACAGGAACCTACAACGGCAACGATGATTGGGATTGCTAGCCGTTGTGGTAATCTTTATGTCCTTGATGTTTGTTCTCTTTTCCCCCAGTCTTTTGTTCCCCCATCCCTCTATTTTGCTATAAATGAATATCACATTTTTGTATTTTTCTTGGTGCTTCCCTCATTTCATGGAAATCAAAGAAGCAGCACACTGTTTCTTGAAGCTCAGCAGAGGCTGAATACCGTTCAATGGCAAATGCAGCCTGCGAAGTTCTTTGGCTATTACAATTACTCAAGGATCTTGGTCTTCCTCATCCTTCTGCTGCACATATCTTTTGTGACAATAAATTCGCTCTTCAAATTGCAGATAATCCAGTTTTTAATGAGCGTACGAAACATATTAAAATTGATTGTCATCTCATACGCGATTGTATTGTTCGTGGCCAATTGAAAACCTTCCACATTGCCTCTTCTCATCAACTTGCTAATATGCTGACAAAAGCTCTTCATCCAAGTCATTTTCTGCTCTTCTCTCCAAGATGGGAGTTCTTAATCTACACTCTCCATCTTGAGGGGGAGTACTAGAATATCACATTTTTGTATATTTTTAGTTTTTTTTCTATTTTTAGTGGCCACGTCACCCAAGTGGTTGTAACAGAATTTGTTATTCTTCTCCTTTATATTCTGATACACAATACAGGAACGTTTAACAAATGAATATACAGCTTCGATTCTTTGCTATTCCTTTTACTGCAAATGCAGATTTGTACTGCTAATACTTTTTCCCTTTATCCTTTCCTTTATTTAACTTTCTTCCCTCTTTCTTTGTCTTCTCTTATTAATTAATTTATTTTCATCTTTTTATTTATTTTTATCTCTCTATTTATTTCATATTTTTATGTATTTTTGTATTAAATTTTTTATATATTTTTCTTTTCTTTCCTCTCTTATGTATCTTTATTTTTCATTTTATTTTTATTCTTCTTTTAATTGTTTATTGTTATATTTTCATTTCTAATGTTATTTATAGTACTTTTATTTTTATCTTTTTTTCCTCAATTTCTTTGTATTCTTTATTTGGATTCATCTGCCACCCACCCCAATTAATTTGGGATGAATATGATGTTGTTGTTAATGTTGATCATATTTAAAGCCTTCTGAGGAGAATATTTTCGGTAATTAATAAGGTAGGAAAAAAATAACTCACCTTCCAACATTTATTCTACCTTTTCTTTATAGTTAATGTCACATAATTTTTTTACCAAAAAAAAATGTCACATAATTCAAATTTTTTTACACTTTAAATAAAGTAATTCCTATTATAGAAGCACAAAATTTCTCCTTTACAAGATTTATCCATTACAAAAGTGGATCAACACATACAATATTGAAGTGACTGTTTAACGGAAAATAACCACGTGAGAAGTGATTAGGAAAGCACCAATCAAAAATTCCAACGTCATCATCAAAGTATAACCAATTCTAGACGTCAAATACTTAGCATGGTGAGTCCTTTATATATGTAATGTAATGACTAAGGCTTTGTCCGGAAGTTTGGAGAAAAAAGGAAGGAAGGGGATTCAAGGAGGAGAGAGGGGAAGGAAAGAAAAGGAAATGAATGGTATTTTCTTCCCTTATTTGGAAGTTAAAAAAATAATAAGGAAAAAAATTGAGTATTAATGAGATATTTTTATTATTTTACCCTTTCTTTAAAAATTAATATAATTATTTATATAATTTTATATTTAAAAAATTCTCCTTCTAAAAAGTTATTTTCTCTTTCTAAAATGGTTTATTCACTTTTATATATATAATTTATATTTTTTTAGACCGATATATGTGTGTGCGCACGCATGTGCGTGTATGTTGGTATATAATGATTTAAGTATATAAAATTGTAAAAAATAATTATCAAGTTATTGATCTTCCAATATATAAAATAAATAAAATATAAAAAGAAATATCAATAAAAAAATAAAATTGAATGAAATCTCTACGAGAGTAAATTATTAGAAGTCATAAATTAGTGCGACACCAACTTGAAAGTGTTCTAAGGAACAAAAAACTTGATGCTTGTAGTCCTTTGAGAAGTCGTTTAATGTTGAAATGTGATCAAACCAAGTAAAAGATGTAAGAACCTGCACCGTTAAATAATTAATAAAATAACATTATCGATATCGGAGCATGGATTTGATAAAGATTATGCATAATTATGATAAGATAATTATTTAGAAAGTCGAGTAATGATTATAGTCGATTTTTGATGAAAAGTGCAGATATCGATTTTGTTTCACGATATAAATGATACCGGTGAAGTGTTTCAAAAAATTATAATAAAAATATGATAATTCCTAGAAAATTATCTAGGTTAAGAATATGAAGTTTGGAAGAAAAATGATTAGTAGAGATATTAGAACTAATATCGAGGGATTAAGTGAGTGCACCTATAAATAAAATTTGCACACAAACCTAGGTCAAATTCTACACATTCCTAGGTGCCTCTCATGCATCCATAGTGTTCTCCACCTTGTCAATACTCTCTCCTCTTCAAGAACACCTATATACACCATTTTTCTTCTTCCTTGAGTTGATCAACCATTGACACAACTTGAAAGCAACCATCTTGAGGCAGAAAGATACCCTCTTGGAGGTGTTGTAGCTGCTGAGTTGGGGAATGTGGGGCTGTCTTTGAGCTTGGGGTGTGTTTGAGCCTTCTAGACCACCATTGAAGCTCCAAGGAGTGAGCTTTGAGAAGAAAGAGCCAAGCTTGGAAGCTTAAATTCATGCATCTCTGACTCAATACCTAAGAGTGGATTTTCCAACCTTAAAGGCCCTTCATTTTCTGTTTGTAAAGCTTTGGGTACATTCTACACCTTTGTTCTTGAGTTTTTATATAAAATAATGAACCTTGATGCATCTAATAAGATAAAGTTGGTAAACTAAGTGTAAAAATGGTATAACACACCTAAAAAGTGCATGCTTCAACATCTGGTGTCTTGAAAAATTGAAGCTTGAATGGATATCTTCGGAAAAATACAAAACTGCATTCTGTTGCGAAATATCCGGATATGATTTCCGGATATTGGGTCTTTGATATCAGGATATTGATATCCGAATATGCTCCCGAGGAATATCTGAATATTCTGATAAATTTATGTTTTGAGCTATTTTGTCCAAACAAAAGCATGGGTTAGGTTTCTTGACCCTTAATTGATTAGTATGAACCTCTATAATAAATTAACTAAGTCAGAACCAATGATATTGAATGCTTATGGCTTTGAGAGAAGCTTATGGTCATTAAACGAAAAAGGAAACGTTGTCCTAATGCAATGAGCCTCTAGACTATGAATATTGATGATATTTGTAGTATAAACAGACTGTGATTGTGCTGTTTGGTGACTTGTGGACCTTGGGTGGACTTCTAGTTGGTATTACTAGCTTGACAGATAAGCTTTTATGTCCTCGGTTTTACCCATTGATGGTTCCACCATATCTCATGGAGGGATGGTTTATATGCATAACGTGTTTTCTGGAAATATTTGTTTATGTTCTGAGTATTGGATATGTTGTTGAGCTGGATTATGTTTTTAGTGCATTTTCCATATGTATATGTATGTGGGGTATTCGCACGAGACGGTAATCCCTGAGAATGTCAGGCCACGTGCAAGATGGTAAACCCGTGTGTGAAGTACATGGTGGACTTCTTATACTGTGGATTGTAGACATACGTAATCCTTACCTTTTATCCTTTGGCCAGTAGGATGCATACACACGTGACATGGACATATGCTGCATTGCACAGATATCTTCCATTATACTATTGTCATCATTTTGAACTTATATTGCACATGTAAGTGAGCTTGGGGTAGAGAGATCCTTGAGGACCCCTTGCCTTACTGAGATTTCTTGTTAGAGATCTCACCCCGTGTGAGGAACATTTTCAGGTACAGGTACTTCTGAGGTTGACACCTCTAGTGGCAGGAGGTCAGAGTTGAGTTGAGATTGTGCATGCACCTTGCCATTTTATTATGATTTCTGCCTTGCTATTTTACACTTATGCTTATTGTATTTGAGACATGCTTTGATGATTATGTTTCCTTATTTGGTGAGCATGGAGGTTGTTGTAACACCCCGTAGTACTCCGGTTGTTAACATACATGATATTTAGCATACAAAGCGGAAGACTTTATTTTAAAAGAATAATAAAACGTCTTACAAAAATACGATTAAACTTTTTTCAAAATATTTCTAAAACATTTTCAAAGCGTTCATCTGATATATTGCATTAGCGTAACGTTATCGTCTAAGTCTACAAATTAAAACCATTGGCCATCACTAGTGGCCGTTGACCATCAGAATAAGACATCAAGTGTCATTCCTGACGGAGTCTCACAGATAGCATAACGGATGTGTTTCAGATAACTGGAAACTTGGTCCCACACATACACACCTGATAGATACAATAAATTAAACAGATAGCTTGCAAGTCCCACACGGACTGCAATCCCCTCAATGGGTCAATACAAATGTTGGGTGCTTTGTTGATGGTGGAAAAATATAAGTTCTGATAGGGGGCGTTCCTCTGTTCTTGCAGAACACAGATTTGTCCCTCAGTTCCAACCCAAGTGCGCAAGTGCACGCATCAAGTAATAAAGGGAGTATTAATGCCCAAATTATCGTTCTCACGAGGATAGAGTGCTAATTATTGTTTTATCACTGTTTATAAAGAGTGAAAATGAGAAGAAAAGTTAGTAAATGAACTGTCGGGTCAAACGTTCCCTACTGTCTTGACAACGTTCCTCAGGAACAGTAGGTTCAATCTGATGGCAAACAGTTGCTCGCTGCGTTATGTATGTGATCATTCCTGTTTAGAAGAAGGTGAGATAACAATCATTGGAGTTTTTATAAGTACTAAATGAAATAAAATAAAACTACTAAAACAGAAATAACTATAATCAAGAGACAACAGGGTGGTGGTTAAAACAGTTTAACAGCAGGAACGGATTCACTGCTTCACTCTTAAAGGGGCTGTTTTCTCTGCTTAAGACTTAGCACCTTTTGGCTTTGTCCCAGTTTCTTTGCCTGCCAACTCTGATTCCTCAGCTCATGGTCTAGATTTTTCACAAGTTTCCATATTCCTATGGCTCCCTTGACTCCAACAGGTACTTAGTTCAGAACCTTAAAATGGACGAGTTGGCCCCTTATTCCTAAGATGGCCAGTAGCGTTTTTGCCATGACATCTACCTTCCCCCAATGGCTAAGCTGTCTGAAATCCCTTCCTTATGGAAGTTCCTTTCTTAGTATGTACCCAATTTCCATTGGCGCACAATGAATATAGCTTACTTAGCCAAAGAAATACAAAAAGCTTCGACAAGAGTTTTGAAAACAGTTCTTTAAGAGTTTCACAGTTTACCTGTTCCACAGATAGTTCAGCTCATGGCTGATAGTTTAAACATAATTATTCTCAACTGAGATCACATAGACCCGAGATTCAGTCAAGAGATAACGATTGGAACGAAGAGAAAAACACTTATATTAATTTAAAAGACAGTTTACAAAGAAAAACAGAAAATGGAGAAAGATGGGTATTTGCTCGTGAGGAGTCTTAATGGTTGTTTACAGAGAAGGGAAGAGGGGTTGTCGCTTAACTGTAGTTACAACCAAAAATTAAACTAAGTTACTAACTACTACTACTACTGGTGATCTTCTTCCTTCTGGACTTTAATCCCTCCAGAATCCGATGATTTTTTTGTGTGAGGGAGGTCCTATTTATAGCTGGAAGAGGAATGGCAAGACTGTAATTCCCTTGGAGCTAGTTGCTTGAATGAGGGGACGGGACGATGGCAGCAGAGTATGGAAGCTTGCGTGAATTGCTGAATGGAACAGGGTTTGGTGATGATTAGTCGTTGTTTGCAGGCCTTCCTATGTTTTGCTTCTTTTTCAGCCAATGAGAACTCTTGATTCTCTGCTCTTCACGTTTCCAGCTGCTCAGTTGGCGCACCGCCTTGCTTTTTAGAAGTCTTTAACTCTACGTTACCTGCAAGGTGTACAGAAGCATTAAATGAATGGAGCAGGTGCATTAAATGCGTCTTAGTCTGTACCCCTTTTAATATATTTTAAAGGAATACGTTACCATCCGTTCCCCCACTGTGTTTTTGTCACAAATGTGTAAAACAAGTGATTTTCATGCTGAAGTTGCTCATCAGATGAGGGAACGTATGGTATTTTGCCATCAAAATGGGCTTAGATGGGAACGAATTTACGTCCCATCAAACACTTCAAAACTAAACTGTTGGTTGTCCTCAAACAACTCAGAAATATTGTATTGGTCTGCCCAATTTAAAAGAATAATATAACAGAAAGGAACTTGAGCCAGTGAGCAACCATGAACTTTTCAGAAAATGAACTACTCTCCATAGTAAACAGTAAGAGTATTCTATCCTCAGATAAGAGAAGGTTGCTGATCTCTTGTCTCACTGTCACTCATGGGTTGGTGTTTCCTCTATCCATCCCTGGATGTGATTCTTCAGAACTTGCCTTTCTGCTGCGTTCCTATGAAGTACAGCTGTCTTCCGTTCCAAGGATTTCTTTGATGGGTAAGTGTATGGAACTGTGGAAGAAGTGGTGGCCTGAGTTGTGGGATCAAGGAACGTTTAGCTTTTATGCCTTTGAACTTGGATTTTTTCTATTTTGAGGGAACACCTTTTCTTGAACCTTTTTCCCCCTTTGGAGGAAGGTTTTCTGGTTTTTCTTGAATTCTTTTGAATGGTTGTTCCCCTTTTTCTTTGTTTTTCTTCTGTCCCTTTTTGGTTCATTGTTGAGTATGTTCATTGTTCTTTATGATTGACCAGATGGTGTATGATGGAGGTGAGGTGAGTGTGTGATTCTGTTTTGATCCTTGACAGCAGAATTCATCTGTCTTCAGCAGTACTTACAGCATCAAGGAAATCTGAGAAGTTTCATTGTGGTTACACCTCAGGAACGCTCTCAGAAGTAGGTGTTTGGCATTTTTTCGTTCCTTACCAGTTTGAGTTCACACAGATCAGCTTCTTTCAAAAATCTGAGGATTAAATTCCCTGCACTGTTTCTATTTTCAAGTACTCAGAGAAAGAACAAGCATGATTAGTCAGTGACTTTGTGTTTCATGTATGTTAGTTAATCCAAAAGAATTGGGGCAGTCTTAATACTATAACTGAAATGCATGTATATACCAAACAGTTTGATCAAAAAAAGGTCTTTTTTCATTGCAAAAAGATTAATTACAAGGGAACGGAAAGAAAACAAATTAAAAACAGAATTGAAAATAAGCTAAGCTAAGATAAATAGGAGGGTTTCTCCTTTTCATTGTGGAGGTCTCCTGTCCCAAGGGTTCCTTTTTGCAGCTTTAGCTTCCTTGGCTTCATCAATCTCCTTCTGTGTCAATGGTCTCCTCCTGAGCAGATCTTGCAATCTGCGGACTTCATTTACAGGGAGCCATTTCTCAGCATCTTTCAGTAAATCGCTGATGATTACAACCAGGGAGTTGATGGTGGACCTCATCATTGTTCTACCATCGCGAATGTGGACAATCTCATTATTAACATCTATCAGTCTCATCTCCAGCTGATAAATTTTCTTCTCCAAGTATGTTCCAAAGGCCCTGAGGGCTTCCTTGGTTTCTTTCCTTTCTTCAGCATGCTTGAGGAGGAGCTTGTTCAGTAGGGGTTCAGCTCTGTGGTTATGCAGAGAGTTTGAGAGTATCAGGGAGTCAGATGCTCTTCTGATTTTTTCTTTGACAGCCTTGAGTGTGGATGCATAGGAGGCAGTGTTGGCTTCTTAGATGTTGGTCTTGATGATGCTGAGTTGTTGTTCTTTTTCTACCTTCTGCTGTTGCTGGAATTGGTTGAAGGATGAAGAGAGTTGGTTCAATCCGTCCTTTAGAGCTTTCAGTTCTTCATTGGTGCTTGTAATGTTAATCTGGGGAACGGATTGCCTTGCTGGCAACAGCTTTTCTATTTTCTTCCCCATCATCTCAAAAATCTCAGCAATCCCAATTTGTGATTTCTTTCTAGCTGGGAGAGGGATTGCTGTAGCAGGGGAGGAAGACAGCTACTGGTTTTGCTGTTGGCTGCTGCCAGCAGTCAAAGGTGCTTCAGGTGCTTGCCTGGGCTCATCCTCTGGTGGTCTGGATGATGACGGTATTGCTTCAATATGTTCCCTCATCAGTGGAGGAACTGTCATCCCTTCTTCATCTGCCAGAGCTCTAGCTAGAGCTTCATCCCCAGTGGTGTCAGGACGATTGATGGGGTACAGAAGAGGGCCTCCTAGACTAATTTGCCTGGGGATGGATGGCTTCGCCTTCTTTTTAGGGGATTCCACAAGAATCCCCTTTCCTTTGTCATCTTTCTTTTGTGGTTGAGCTTCTTGCTCAACCACTGGTGTTTCTGCAGCAGGTGCTGCTTCTTTGTCTTTTTGTCCCTCTCCTTGTTGTTGCCTAGGAGAGGGTTGTGGGGTGATTTGTTGTAGTGGAGAGTGAGCAGGTGGTGGGGATGGAATGTCAGAAAATGTAGAGTCTGAGCTGCTTGGGGACGTTTCCTTTGCAGCTAGTTTTGGTGCTGACTTCCTTCCAATCTTCAGCCTTTTTGCCAAAGGCTCATTGTCTTCACTCTTCTGGTCAGAGAGGGTGATAGGCTTTGCAGAGGATGCTCCCTGTGGCCTATTGCTATTGCGGACCCTCTTTATCCTCTGACTTGATCGTTCCCCTTTTCTTGGGGGAGGTTTGGCAGGAGATTTCTTCTTGCCCTGCTTGCCATCAGTAGCAACAAGGGCATCCTTCTTCACCTTGGTAGGAGGAGGGATGGTTCTTCTGGCCGGAACGTGGCCAGAGGAAAAGGATTTTGTAGGGGTGGTCTTGGTGGTCTCATTTAGTGAGGCCACAGATGTTTCCTCCTCACTATCTCTGGTAGGGGAACGTCTGAGATTGGTAGGAATAAGTTGGGTGGTGTCAATGTAGGTGCTTTTAAGACCGTTCCAGGTCTTAGCATCAATGATAGATGCCACC